>NC_066571.1:107712-261077 GCF_024679095.1 Eriocheir sinensis
GAGGAAAATGGCCATTGTGACACCGCCTTAAGGCAGTGAAGCCGCTGATAGGGTGAGCGTTGGCGATGACGTCATTGGACTCCCAGTGAATCACAAGCGTGTTCTCAGAACTGTCAGCCAATCGTAAGGCAGCCGCCTTCAACTGCTGGCTCAAAACGACCCGTTTTCTCTTCCTGATCCCCCCCCCCCCCCCCTCCTCTCTCTCTCTCTCTCTCTCTCTCTCTCTCTCTCTCTCTCTCTCTCTCTCTCTCTCTCTCTCTCTTGCCATAGCCACAATGTTTGGAGGAGAACGTCCAGTGTGATACTACCTTTTAAGGTAGCGTGCGTGACGCTGATGGTAAGTAGACGTGACCCGTACGTGTCAAAGCAGCGCGAAACTTGAGAGGGTACTGTAGTATCATCTTTTCTTGGAATAGTTGAAGTAGAAGATGAAATGGCAAAATCTATTGTGAATGGCATAAAAAAGCTGTTGTGTGATGCACAGCTGGACCCCAAAAACCTACTCGGCGTTGGAGTTGACAATGTGAGTGTTAATGTTGGATTAAATAATGGTGTTTATCCACTTTTGAAAGAAGATCTGAAACTCCCAAATTTAATCATGGTGCACTGTGTATGCCACTCCATTCAACCAGCTTTATCTCATGCTGTGGCAGAAACACTGCCAAGAAACATTGAGTATTTGGTGCGAGAGACATACACGTGGTTTGCCAATTCCTCAAAAAGACAGCTTATCTACAAGACTCTGTATGAAACCCTGAATGGTGGGACACACCCACTGCAGATTCTTTGGGTTTGTGACACCAGGTGGATATCTCTGGAGCCTGCAGTGACCCGTATTTTAGCTCAGTGGGAGGAACTTAAAATGCACTTCAGTATAGCAAGGACAAATGAAAAGTGCTATACTGCAGAGATGTTATACAATATGTACACTGACCCTGTCAACAAACTTTATATGCTCTTTCTGTGCCCAGTTCTACAGGATGTGCAAAGAACTGTGAAAGCCTTTAAGGGTGAAAATGTCGACCCTACAAAGCTTCTGTCAGACCTCACTCAGCTCATTATTTCTACAAGTAGGAAAGTGGTGATACCTACTTCAAGGATAGATCCCTTGATTTCCAATATTGCCAGTTACACTGATCCCAGAGCACATCTAGGCTATGAATTTGAAAAAAAATATGTTCCAGCTCAAACCTTACACAAGTTGCTGAGTGTCAGCTGCGTGAATGCTGTATCTCATGTGCTGCCAAATTATGTGATGAATTACGAATGAGGCTGCCTGATAACTTCAAAATTTTGAAAAATATGTCCTTATTTTCGGTTGAAGAATGCCTGAAAGTGGTTAAAGAACCTATAGTAGATATTGCTGAAGTCCTGGGGTATCTTCATGAGCAAAATGTTAGAATTGACAGTCAGTGGCATAATTTGACTATTGTTCCCTGGCATGAAACTAAGTCAACCGAAAATTTTTGGACTGAAGTGTCTAATTACAAAGATGCAGCAGAAGTAGATAGTTTTCAAGACAAGTGCATGTGGCACTTAGTGTTCTTTCACTTCCCCACTCAAATGCTGAAGTTCAGAGACACTTTTAGCCAAATTAACATTGTAAAAAACAAGCTCAGAAACCGACTCGGTTCCATATCTGTCAGTGCCATTCTTGCTGTGAGAAGTGGATTGCATAGAGTTAAACAGTGCTGCTATTCATATGAAATCCCAGAAGAAATCGTCAAAAAAATAGGAACAATGGCAACCTATATTAACACGTCAGGAACAGCTGGAACGCAATGTTTATCTCAGGAAGCAGAAGAAAATAGAGATGATAACCTATTGGAGGACTCCACCATTTTTTCCCTCAACTAAGTGTGAGTATACTATGTATAAAACTGATCGGCATAAGGTTATTATTTTGTAGAATATATTGTAGGTCTGAATACATATTTATAGTACAGTAAACCCTCAATTATCCGGGTGCACCGTATCCGAACTCACCCGTATCCGGGAGTTTTAAAAAATAATTGATTTTTTCCAAAAAAATTAAAAAAATTGTCGGGCGCCGCCGAAAGTCGTTCAAATTGCCCGCTTGATGCTTCTCTAATCTCTGCCCAGGCAGGGTACCACACCCGTTAGGCGCGCCCCAGCTTGCACATAGCAGTGATATTGACGTCCTGGTGCGAAGGTTAGCAGGAAAGCTGTGTGCTTTGCAGTACAACTGGCAGTAAACGTTCTTGCCAAGCTCAACAGACCATATCGAAGTGACGAGAGTCGAGGCAGTGCAGGTTCAAAGGGCGGGAGTGTCAAAGGAATGTTTAAATGAAACACACAGTGCGAACCCTAGCTTAAGCCTTGATGACTGCCTAAATCCAGACTGGACAAGGTGAGTAGTGCCCCGTCCCCATGGAGAAGGCGTGCGGGTCCGCTAGCACTCCTGCGGGAGTGAGGGCAGAATAAGAAATGTGAATAAGTACTGCCCTTGGTCCGACATGTGAAAGAAGGATTTTACCCTGCTTACGGTAAGGCGAGTTAATGGGCCTGCAGGGGTTCGGGAGTCCCGTGGGCCAGCCTGATCTTGAGGTGCCGGCTGGCCGTAAATCGTGGTTACTTCTTGTGTGCAGGGGGTACCCACCCCCCCTGGCTCGCAAGGGCAATACAGTGTAACTAAACAGCCACAGATCACCGTGCAAGCGGATGCGCCAAGTTGTCATTGACTCCTTGGTCATCCTCCCCACTCACTCAGAGTGGGGCGGCCTGGCGTACTTGCCTGGCGTCTGTGGGCCTTCGGGCTCATTGCCAGGCTTGAAAGGGTAGCGCCCTGGGGTGCCTGCCCAGGTGTCCGTGTAGAAGCCTGCTTTGAGCACTTCATGCCCGTTGCTGACCTGGACTGCTTCGGGTATCGCTCTGGTATGCCTTCTGGTTGACCCGGGTGGTAAATCACGTGGCGTTCATAGCCACGAGGTTGCTAACGCAGTTACAGAGCGATAAAGCCGCGGGCACGCACCTAAAAACAGCACAGAGTGTCGGCCTTCCAGTTTTGTAAAACTGGACCCATAGAAAGTTTCTTGTGACAGTGCTGGGTCTGCTAGATTGGCCAGGCAGGGGAATATTAGCTGCTGCCTGTGGACACGGGGCTAGGCACCCCAGCAATGGGTTAGCGTCTTAGGCTGTTGTGCTTAATTGCCAAATCCCAAGTTACAGATCCCCCAAGGTGCAGCAGGACTGCGATAAGCCAGGGAGAGATTGTGGCGAGTGCTAACCGTGACGACGCTGCGCGAACCCTTTTCTCAGCGCCCGGAGCACGTCAATCGCGCACATTTCACTCCCTGGTGCAGACTGACTGCTACAAAGACATAGGGCGTACCATTATGAGTATGGACAGAAACACCTATGCATTACTCTGTCGTTGCTTTTATGGCAGGCCATGATCGAAAGTTGGGTTTTCAGGTCCGTAGACTTAACCTACACCATATCCAGATTTTTCCCTTATCCGGGTGCCCTTGTGGCTCTATTAACCTGGATACCAGAGGGTTTACTGTATTCTCATTATTATATTAGCCTACTATTATTATTAGTATTGGTATTATAATTACTATTATTATTATTTCTATTATAATTATTATTTTATTATTGTTATTATTATTATTATTATTGTTGTTATTATCATTATTATTATTATTATTATTATTATTATTATTATTATATATTATTATTATTATTATTATCATTATTATTATTGTAACAACACCAGAAAGTGTTATTATCAATATGATATAAAAGTAATAATGGTAAATACTATTATGATAACCATTATCTAGCTACTATTACTATCACCATTAGAGGGAGAGGAGACGAAAATTTTCCTAGTGCATTTCTAGCGCATTTCACACCTCAGTGTAGCGCTTTTGCATCTGACACATTTGGCAACACTGTGGAGAGCAGAGGTGAGCTCCTATAGGCTGGAGGCAAATGGAGCGATATACGTCACAGTGGCGGATGATGATAACATGTACAGTGCTGCAAAAATGAGGCCTGCACAGGCCGCTTGCCCGCTGAGGGGTTAACTCCCCGGGCCGAGAGCGCGGCTTATGGCATATCCGGGCACAGCCACACGCACAAATTTTATACATCATCAATGAATACACCCAGATTTAAGCCAAAAACAAACATAGTCATCGTGTTCTATATATCAGCATAAGGGGAATTAAATGGTACACAAAGACAAACATAAATTTAGTAATAATTTTAAGGCAGATCCATAAACTTACAAGAAATGTGCAGTAGCGTGTTGATCATGTATTCACTGAATATTACTCCTTTGTTTAGTAGTGATGGGCAGACAGACTTTTGGAGAGAAGTGCAGGAGAGGAAGCAATTGGAGTGTGGAGCAGAAAACAGCACTTGACACAAGCATGGCCATGCGGCTGAGTAACAGCAGGGCAGGGATGTATTATCCATACTGTGGTGGAAACAGTGTGAGGAGGAACGGCTTAACTTAAGGCTGTGTGGTGGGTGATGAGCCCCTGAAGGCCTGGGCCAGGAGAAGGGGAAGGGGAGGTAGGCCCCTCAGGTTCAGAGTGGCCTATACTGCATACACTTATCATCACTCTTATTAGATGTACTGAGGCTGTACCTCCCTATTATGTACCTTACTGAGAGAGAGAGAGAGAGAGAGAGAGAGAGAGAGAGAGAGAGAGAGAGAGAGGACAAGGCTTCCATCAACATTACAAGCATAGCTGCAAGATAACTTGTGTATTGAATGCCCTTGTGACTCAATGGAGAAGAAGTGCTGAGTGGATAGCATGACGGCGTGTGTCCAGGACGACGCAGGCTTGCGCCCCGCCCTGTGACACCAAACTAGGATTTTTCAGTCATCTATTAACCCAGACTCTAGATTCTAGGATCAAAGATGAGTTCCGGGAAACAGCATGAGCCAATACATGATGGCCCACAATAAACACTTGCCTGTGCCACAATGGGCTGGGGTTGACCATCAAACCCTACTACACAAGCCTACTGGTGCCACAGGCGAAGATGTGAAAAAAATATATAATAAATCAATAAATAACATACGTTTAGTAATGACAACGCAAAGAACTAATTTTTCTTTAGTTGCTCTCAATTTTCTGAAGATAACAAACAACAGAAAACACCTCAATGTTTTATGGTGAGCTGGCCAGTTTTTTATAGTAATACCTCGGCTTGCAAATCACTAAAAATGTCTTGGTTTACAAGTGATGACTTGGTGTACGAGCATCCTGTTTGTACAAGTCGAAGATGCAAGCGTGGGCTCCCTTTGTTCGCTGCAAGATGAGAGCGCTCAGAGCGGAAAACAATGGGAATGGGATCTCAAACTGGTGTCACACTGGGCCTTTTTCCTCCAACCACATTGGTGGTAGGCGCAACAGGCAACTCCAACTTTTCTGGGTGTGCGTCATACACAACCAAGGTCGGTTGCCTGTATCCACAAAGTAAACAAACCATTCACCCTGTATCCACATGGTGCTGCTTGCCACAGTAAGGGCCACTGTGGCTTGTGCTGCTGGTACTCAAACTATGAACTTGTTGCTTCAGTTACATGGAAGGAAGAAGCTGTTGTGGGTACGATCATGGCTTCAAAGACGGGAGGACAAGAGTGTTTACCTACACCAACAACTCGCTCCCATTTAGGTGTACGGGCAACCACGGTTGCTCCTAGCCCCAACTGTTGGAGGAAAACGCCCAGTGTGCCAGCGCCTTCAGTCCACGTTGTACACTCGCAGAGGCAGCACCCACGCTTGTGTCTGCTTACATTTGTGCTCTAATGTGCGGTCTTTGTATTTTCAGCACTATATTACTTATATTTTTTAGTTTTTTATTTATACACTATATTAGTTATATTACTTATCATTGATCTTTGTAAGTAAAATTACCCTTATTATGTATAAAGTATGTAAAATGATTTTTATGTTAATATTTTTTTGGGATATGGGATTTCATAATGGGATTCACATTGATTTAAATGGAGAAATTAATTTTGGTTTACGAGTTTTTTGGTATGTGAGCAAAATTCTGGAATAAATTAAACTTGTAAACAGAAGTATGGTATTTATTTATTTATACATTTATTTTATTTTTTATGTCAAAGCCTGTAGCACTGGTAGGCTTTCTTTAGGGGCCTGGTGGTCGGGCCGAATCCGTCTTGGTGCAGGCAAGTGTTTATAGTGGCGCCACCTTTTCTTGGGTCATGCTGCCCCCCGGAGCTCATTCTTGACTGACTTGGGCAGTTCTAGAGTCCAGGTTGATGGGGGGTCGTCAGGACAGCATTTGGGTAGTCTTAGGCCACTCCCAGTGACTGAAAAATCCCAGGTGGTAGTGGTGAATTCGAACCCGTGTTGTCCAGAATGCAGGCCCTGACCTCAAGCTGGGATAGTCCTGTCTCCCAATCTATACTTGTCCAACTTTTCCTTCATATTATGGACACTGCCCGCTTCAACAGTGTCTTTGTTTAGTCCATTCCATGTATCCACCCACACTCTTGTATGGAAAACTACTTCTTTATGTCTTTTGAGCAAGTTCCCTTTCTCAATATCTTCCTGTGTCCTCTTAGTTGCCTCCTCCCTTCCATCTGATTAAATCATTTTTGTCCAACACGTCCATTCCACTTGTGTTCCTGTACAACACTATCAGGTCTCTTCTTTCTCCCAGTGTTGGCAGGCCCAGTTCCTCCAATCTAGTCTTGTATGGTCACTTTTTTCCCAGTGGGCACTCATGTTGCACCTCGCTTAACAGGTCTGTTCCTTTAGTTTAGTGAAAATTAAGTCCAGTCTTGCTGATTCATCCTTTCCTCTAACTCTTGTTTCTTCCTTCACCCACTGTGTCACGAGGTTTTCTGTGGCCAAGTTTAAAACTTTAGCTCCCCATATATTTTCTTCACCTTCCACTTCAAACTTTTCCCATGTGACATTTTTACACTTGAAGTCCCCTGTTTGAATTATATTCTTGCTATTTCTAATAGTATCCTCTAATGCTTTATTTGTATCTTCTAACGGATTGTTATAAATTTCCCTCGTCCAGCTTGCTGTGTGTTGCGGCACACATGTCACCATTATTGTCAGTTTTTCAACTTTAATAGAACACTTAAAATTTCCTGTATTTTCTGGTCTTGTTCTCACTTTTATCACTTTTAAGTCTGTTTTGACCAGCATCATCACCCCTCCCCCACTCCTCCTTATTGTGGCTTTCCTGTATATATTGTAATCGCACTCCTCTGTTCCCACCATTTCTGGGCCTTTTGCTAGTTTTGTTTCAGTGGTGCACATTACATCTGGTGTAGCTTTGTTCAGGTAGTTTTTAATTCTAGCTATTTTTATACAAGTCCGTTGACATTAGTGAACGTTAACCTTAGCTTTTTCGTTCCCTTCTCTTCCTTGTTGTTGTTGGTGGTGTTTACTTGGCCTCCTCCTCCCTCTTCCTGATCCACCACTTCATCACTGTCGTTATACACTCCAAAAAAGCTCTCTTTTTCTGACTGTTTTTTCTTCATTCCTGTGCTTTGCTTTGTTCATAATTTCCCTCATCTTAACTCTTTCCTCCATGATCATATTTTTCTTGTACAGGTAACTCTCGATTTACGTGAGTATTGTGTCCTTGAAGAGGTTGCGTAAATCAAAAACAATGTAAATCAGACAAGAGGTAGGTTTCTATCGAAAAATAATTATTCACTTCATTCACTGGAGAGAGAGAGAGATTTACATAGATTTACATAGAATATCAGACCACACAGACCCCATGGTCCAGACTTGGTGGTCTGTCCTTAAACCTAAGTGATTTTACATTAATCAGAAGACTCCAAAACGTTGCATTTCTACTCTAGTTGATATTAAGTTGAAGGAAGTGACGGTCGAGCTTATTTTTGAAGGAGTCAGTCGTGTTACACTGGACCACTGATGATGGGAGCTTATTCCATTCTTGCACTACAACGTTGGTGAAGAAAAATTTGGTGCAGTCTGAATTTACTTGTCTACATCTGAGTTTTACGCCATTGTTCCTCGTGCGCAAAGTGTCATCGATCATAAACAATGTTGATCTGTCTACATTCGTGAAACCATTAAGTATTTTAAAACATTCGATCAGTTTTCCTCAGAGGCGACGTTTCTCAAGAGAAAACATGTTAAGGGTAGAAAGCCTTTCTTCGTAGGATTTGTTGCGCAAGGAAGGGATAATTTTCGTTGCCCGACGCTGAACACCTTCTAATTTAGCAATATCCTTTGCATGGTGGGGAGACCAAAACTGTACCGCATATTCCAAGTGGGGTCTGACTAAAGTGTTGTAGAGCGGGAGTATTACATCTTTATTCTTAAATAAAAAGTTTCTTTTAATGAAGCCCAACATTCTGTTCGCTTTATTTGCTGCATCGATGCATTGCTGTGAGAATTTGAGGTTTGACGCGATTTTGACCCCCAAGTCCTTGACGCATTGAACGCTTTTGAGTTTAACGCCGTGCATTTCGTAATCGAACTTCTTATTCCTCGTTCCAACTTGAAGGACCTGGCACTTGTCTACGTTAAAGGGCATCTCCCATCTATCTGACCAAGCTGAAATTTTGTGCAAATCCTCTTGGAGGCTTTGCCTGTCTTTGTCAGTGAGAACCAAGTTACCAATCTTTGTGTCGTTTGCAAATTTACTAATGCGGTTATTGAGTCCAACATCCACGTCGTTGATGTAAATAATGAAGAGCACTGGGCCAAGAACCGAGCCCTGAGGGACGCCACTAGTGACCGGCGCCCACTCTGAGTTAAATCCGTCAATCACTACTCTTTGTTGTCTGTTGCTCAACCAATTCGCGATCCATTGGTTTACTTGACCGTCAATACCTATTTGCTTTAATTTGTAAAGTAATTTATGATGTGGGACTTTATCAAATGCTTTCTGGAAATCAAGATAGACTATGTCCAGTGATTTGGTTACGTCATAAACAGTGAAGAGATCGTTATAAAAGGTTAATAGATTTGATAGGCAGGATCTTTTGTTTCGGAAGCCATGTTGTGAGTCCCCAATTAATGAGTGGCTTTCAAGGTAACTCACAATTTTGTCTCTAATTATGCCCTCAAGTAGCTTACCTACAACCGAAGTTAGACTAATGGGCCTGTAATTACCTGGTACTTTTTTTGTCTCCTTTCTTAAAAATTGGTGTCACGTTAGCCTTTTTCCAATCTGAAGGGACGATGCCTTGTCGCAAAGACATATTGAATACGGTTGTGAGGGAGGAGAGTATTTCGCTCTTTGTTTCTTTCAGCAGAGTTGGATATACTTTATCAGGTCCAGGACTTTTATTTGTTTTAAGTGATTTGAGGGCTTTAAGGACTTCATCGGGTTTTATTTCAAAGTTAGGCAATACATGCTCGGGATTTACATTAGTACTGGTGTTGGTGGTGGTGGTGGGAGGACTGTTATTATTAAACACCGAGGAAAAGTAATTATTTAATAGGTTTGCAACGTGTTGGCTGTCAGTCACTAGTGCACCGTTGCTGTTTGTTAAAGGTCCATTTCCACTTCTGATCGCCTTTCTGTTGTTTATGTAACTGAAGAAGGATTTCGGATTATTTTTACAGTTGGCTGCAATATTTTCTTCATATCTACGCTTTGCCTGACGCACTAATCTGTTTACTCGTCGCCTGGCATCATTGTAAAGTCTAATGTTTTCGGGCGTGCTTTGCTCTTTCTTTAACCTGTAAGACAATTTTCTCTCCTTGACTGAGTGTTTAATTTCGCTATTAAACCAAGGTGGACTTTTACTAGTGTTAATTTGGCTCTTGCACAAGGGGACAAATGTGTCCTGCTGAGTGAGTAAGTGATTTTTAAAGTTTAGCCAGGCGTCCTCTACATTGCCGTCATCTGATAGTTGCATATCTATTAGAGAGAGAGAGAGAGAATATCCACATCACTGAGATATCCACTCAGGCACAGTCTCAGCCTAACTCATGTGAGGAAGAAATGAGGGACACCATGAGCGACTGGCTAGTATTGGTACCGGTACCGAGCAGTCTGGTACTGGTACTGTACCATATAGCTGATACCGTTAGTACCAGTACTGGTACCGGTACCTGCCCACCCCTATTGTTGAGTAGCGTGGCAGCGTGGGTACTGTATTGTTGTTCAAGTGGCGCACGGGAAGAACTGAGCTCAGCTGTGTGGCTGCGGCGCCGTGTGAGTCCAGTTGCGTGAGACATCTGGTGGCCACTCCATAAAATATCGCGTACAAGTGAAAAAACGTGTGAATTAAACATTTATTTGGATTTTAGACCGCGTTATTTAAAAAACGCGTAAACCAAACTCGCTTAAATTGAGAGTTACCTGTATATGTTTCTTGATAATGATCTGGGCTGCCATTTGTGACGTTAAATTTAGCTTGATAGGTCTATTTTTCCCTTCCTCATACTTTCCTAGTCATGTCACATCGTCCACCTCCTCTGTCAGCCTTCCGGCATTTTTATCTAAGCTTGTCAGTATTTCTTTCACTTCAGAGATTTCATATCTCTCTCTCAGCCTTCATTGGGATTTTCTCTTCCTTAACACCCATGATTATCACACTCTTCTTTTCTGCCAATCCTCGAACCAAGTCTTCCTTATTACTCATTACCTGGACAACCTCACGCTCCTTCTCCACTTTTCTTGCCCTTTCTTGTTGTTTCAGGATTTCTTGGAAACTTTCTCTCTCCTTTTCATTTTCTTTTTTTCCATACATTTATTTCTGCATCAACTAATTACTTAGCAAAGTCATTCAGCGAGGGATGGGTAGGAGTAGAGGGAGCGGGAGGGTGGGAAAAAAGTGGGGGGGGACATTGCTATTCTAATTACATTATTATTACTATTGCTGCTCAAGTACTTAATATACCTGCCGAAATGGGTGTAAGTCACTCCCGATGAGGTATGTACGGGAAGCGAGGGGGTGCTGCAAGCCTGCCAAAGACCCTTCCCGTGTCCTCGCTTTCCACTTCTCAATTGTCTCATGAACACCAGTGAGTAGTTCAGCGTGCTCACTAAAGACTAAGTTTGGCATTTTCCACGCTACGATACACACACGCTACACTCACACCATGCTTGTGTGAAGTGCTGTTTTCTACACTCTAATGTCTTCCTCTCCTGCACTACTAAACAAGGGAGTAATATTCAGTGAATACATGATTAACATGCTACAGCACATTTCTTGTAAGTTTGTGGATCCACCTAAAAATTATCAGTGAATTTATGTTTGTCTTTGTGTACCAAACCAGGTAGTGGTGTCCGCCATGCTGGGAGGAGGACAGCGCTAAGTGATGGCACCTGACTCTGTGTGTGTGTCCTGACGTCCACCGCTGGTGCTGGTGCTGAAGTGAGGGTCTGAGGTGGGCAGCACAGGATCAGAAGACAGCACCTGACTGTGTGTGTGTCCTGATGTCCACCGCTGGTGCTGGTGCTGAAGTGAGGGTCTGAGGTGGGCAGCACAGGGCCAGAAGACAGCACCTGACTATGTGTGTGCCCTGACGTCCACCGCTGGTGCTGAAGTGAGGGTCTGAGACACTTGCTGTGGTCAGCACTCACTGTCCTTGCTCCTTGGGGCATCCTTCCCCTCACCTGCTTGCTTGGTCCCTGAGTGTAGCGTTGAGGAAGACTTGCTGCCCCCTCGGCTGCAAGGCTGGGCAGTAGCCTGAGTGACCAGGAGCAGCAGAGCAGACTGCCACTGGTGTGAGGATCAGGGGTGATCAGAAGAACCACCATCACCACCACCCTGCTGCTGCCTTCTCCAGCCATAAGGAAAGGGAAAGTTTGAGTGGAAGGACTGTAAGGCAATTTGGG
Organism: Eriocheir sinensis; assembly: GCF_024679095.1. Lineage (NCBI taxonomy): Eukaryota > Metazoa > Arthropoda > Malacostraca > Decapoda > Varunidae > Eriocheir > Eriocheir sinensis. Next base: position 119,518 of record NC_066571.1, read on the forward strand.
ACTGAGAGCACGTTCATTAGACACAGCCTTGCACACACTGCTGAGGGACACCATGAGTGCCAGGAGTATGAGGAAAGACTCCCTGGGAAGGGTGACCTCAAGAAAAACACTCACACACTCCGGTGAAAGAAATCATGAATCTCAAGTTTATAGGAAAAGATTGGGTGGGAAGGATCACATCAACACACACACCCTTACACACACTGGAGAAAAAAAGCATGAATGTGAAGTTTGTGGGAAAAGTTTCCATCAGAAGGGTGACCTGAAGAGACACACCCTTACACACACTGGTGAAAGAAAATATGAATGTGAAGTTTGTGGGAAAAAATTTATTCAGAAGGGTTCCCTCCAGACACACACCCTTACACACACTGGTGAAAAGAAACATGGATGTGAAGTTTGTGGGAAAAAATTTATTCAAAAGGGTACCCTCCAGACTCACACCCTTACACACACTGGTGAAAAGAAACATGAATGTGAAGTTTGTGGGAAAAGTTTCTATCAGAAGGGTGACCTCAAGAAACACACCCTTACACACACTGGTGAAAGGAACCATAAATGTGAAGTTTGTGGGAAAACTTTCACTCGAAAGGGTAACCTCCAGACACACACCCTTACACACACTGGTGAAAGAAACCATGAATGTGAATTTTGTGAGAAAAGATTTAATCTGAAGTGTAACCTCCAGACACACACCCTTACACACACTGGTGAAAAAAAACATGAATGTGAAGTTTGTGGGAAAAGCTTCACTCAGAAGAGTAACCTCCAGAGACACACCCGTACACACACTAGTGAAAAAAAAAACATGAATGTGAAGTTTGTGGGAAAAGATTCCTTGTGAAGTCATGGCTGAAGAGACATAGCTTAAGACACTGTGGCCACAAAGGGTTCCAATGTGATGCTTGTGGCAAGCAATTTATGACATGAGGTGAGATTGTGAGACACATGAAGACTCACCTCTGAGGTGCTGTGTTGTGCTGCTGTGTGTGGGAAAGAGGAGGTGCTGGAGGGGGCATTGTCTTGCATGGAAAACAACACATGGCCCAGATAGGGAATCCAGGGCTGGTTGCAGAGTGTATACAATTTTAAAAATTTAAGAGGAAAGTTCTGGGTGTGGTGCTCTTCCCTAGTCACTGTTGGCAAAGTGTTCTGGGTATGGGTGTGCCTGGCAAGGGCCATTACTTGTACCCACACCAGGGCTGGTGGCCTGGTTTGCCTGACACTCTTCATGCTGGGTGTGGTGCTCTTCCCCAGTCACTGTTGGCAAAGTGTTCTGGGTCTGGGTGTGCTTGGCAAGGGCCATTACTTGTACCCACACCTGGGGCGGTAGTAATAAAGACTGCTAGCAGTACTTTTAGAAGTGCTTCTAGAAGCTGTTTTCCTTCTAGCAGTAGCTTTTAACTTTAATGCTAGGAGCTGGATTCTTCTCTCATGTAAAAGCACGAGCGGCAATACTTTTGCCATGTCGCAGCTTGGTTGTTTTTGGTTACAGCTTCTTAACGAAGCCTATACGACAAAGATTTAAGATCTTATGGCATTAATAAGCTTATTTACAAACATATTAGCTTGATTGTTTAGGATGATATGTATTATCCTTGCTTGTCGACAACTTACTGACATCAACAAGCCCAACCTCTGGCTCGCCACATTCCCCGCCCCGTGCGGTGCTCCCATCAGGCCCTGTCTTCCTGCCACGCCAGCTGCCTTCACAAGGAAGCCGAATTGTTGCAACGAAGAGTCAATAGTGTTGGCCACCCAGGTGGAACACAGGTGCCCCGGCATCACCTTTGCAACTATGAAAGCTGCTGGGTTGATTTACTTTATGCACTCTTCCCTTGTTTCCTACTCGACCAACTGCTTCTGTTGTCATGTGACTTACTAGCTCTCAAGACTTTCGAAAAGCCATGGAATAGAATGTAGAAAGCAAAATAAGTGTGAATATAGCAATGAAATGTGGTAACGAGAAGTGAAAAGCTGCATGAATTTTTTTTCCAGTGGGTGTCATTATCAACAAAGCCTACCATGGTGTTAACTAGTTAGCAAACTGAGACTTCCTCTACTACTTACCTCTGAGTTAATAGGATAAGCTTTGTGCTGTGGTGGGAATTAGACTTCCTCTGCTTCACAGTGATGGTGCAAAAGTTGTATTATAACTATTATAGTTTGTGACAGTTCATAAGCTGCATCAGCATGTAATGGATAGACTTTAGTAAACATAGACTTCCTCTCCTTTCTTGTGAGAAGAGCAAACATTGGAAGCAGTGACGTAGCCAGAGGTGGGGGCAGGGGGGGTCAGACTGCCCCCCCCTGGGAAATTTATGTGGAAATTTTTGGGGAATGCTGGAACAGATTTTGATTGCTCTTTTTGACATAACTTCTAAACACTGTTTTCTTCCTTTCCCTTCCCCTAACTCAACCTTCCCTTCCCTTCCCTTCCTCCTTTCTTCCTTCCCCTTCCCCTAACTCAACCCTCCCTTCCCTTCCTCCTTTCTTCCTTCCCCTTCCCCTAACTCAACCTTCCTTTCCCTTCCCTTCCTCCTTTCGTCCTTCCCCTACCCCAAACTCAACATTCCCTTACATTCCAATCAACATTTCTTCCTTCCCCTAACTCAACCTTCCCTTCCCTTCCCTTCCTCCTTTCTTCCTTCCCCTTCCCCTAACTCAACCCTCCCTTCCCTTCCCTTCCTCCTTTCTTCCTTCCCCTTCCCCTAACTCAACCTTCCTTTCCCTTCCCTTCCTCCTTTCTTCCTTCCCCTTCCCCTAACTCAACCTTCCCTTTCCTTCCATTCCTCCTTTCTTCCTTCCCCTAACTCAACCTTCCCTTCCCTTCCCTTCCTCCTTTCTTCCTTCCCCTTCCCCTAACTCAACCTTCCTTCCTTCCTTCCCTTCCTCCTTTCTTCCTTCCCTTCCCTAACTCAACCTTCCCTTCCCTTCCCTTCCTCCTTTCTTCCTTCCCCTTCCCCTAACTCAACCTTCCCTTCCCTTCCCTTCCTCCTTTCTTCCTTCCCCTTCCCCTAACTCAACCTTCCCTTCCCTTCCCTTCCCTTCCTCCTTTCTTCCTTCCCCTTCCCCTAACTCAACCTTCCCTTCCCTTCCCTTCCTCCTTTCTTCCGTCCTAACTCAACCTTCCCTTCCCTTCCTCCTTTCTTCCTTCCCCTTCCCATAACTCAACCTTCCCTTCCCTTCCCTTCCTCCTTTCTTCCTTCCCCTTCCCCTAACTCAACCTTCCCTTCCCTTCCTCCTTTCTTCCTTCCCCTTCCCCTAACTCAACCTTCCCTTCCCTTCCCTTCCTCCTTTCTTCCTTCCCCTTCCCCTAACTCAACCTTCCCTTCCCTTCCCTTCCTCCTTTCTTCCTTCCCCTTCCCCTAACTCAACCTTCCCTTCCCTTCCCTTCCTCCTTTCTTCCTTCCCCTTCCCCTAACTCAACTTTCCTTCCTTCCTTCCTCCTTTCTTCCTTCCCTTCCCTAACTCAACCTTCCCTTCCTTCCCATCCTCCTTTCTTCATTCCCTTCCCTAACTCAACCTTCCCTTCCTTCCTTCCTCCTTTCTTCCTTCCCTTCCCTAACTCAACCATCCCTTCCCTTCCTTCCTCCTTTCTTCCTTCCCTTCCCTAACTCAACTTTCCTTCCCTTCCCTTCCTTCCTCCTTTCTTCCTTCCCCTTCCCTAACTCAACCTTCCTTCCCTTCCTTCCTCCTTTCTTCCTTCCTTCCCCTAACTCAACCTTCCTCCTTCCTTCCCTTCCTCCTTTCTTCCTTCCCCTTCCCTTAACTCAACCTTCCCTTCTCTTCATCCTTTCTTACTTCCCATTCCCCTAACTCAACCTTCCCTTCCCTTCCCTTCCCTTCCTCCTTTCTTCCTTCCCCTTCCCCTAACTCAACCTTCCCTTCCCTTCCCTTCCCCTAACTCAACCTACCCTTCCCTTCCCTTCCATTCCTCCTTTATTCCTTCCCTTCCCTAACTCAACCTTCCCTTCCTTCCTTCCTCCTTTCTTCCTTCCCTTCCCCTAACTCAACCTACCTTTCCCTTCCCTTCCTCCTTTCTTCCTTCCCCTTCCCCTAACTCAACCTTCCTTCCATTCCTTCCTCCTTTCTTCATTCCCCTTCCCTAACTCAACCTTCCTTCCCTTCCCTTCCCTTCCTCCTTTCTTCCTTCCTTCCCTAACTCAACCTACCCTTCCTTCCCTTCCTTCCTCCTTTCCTCCTTCCCCTTCCCCTAACTCAACCTTCCTTCCCTTCCTTCCTCCTTTCTTCCTTCCCTTCCCTAACTCAACCTTCCCTTCCTTCCTTCCTCCTTTCTTTTTCCCTTCCCTAACTCAACCTTCCTTCCTTCCTCCTTTCTTTTCCCTTCCCCTAACTCAACCTTCCTTCCTCCTTCCCCTTCCTTCCTCCTTTCTTCCCTTCCCCTAACTCAACCTACCCTTCCCTTCCCTTCCCTCCCTCCCTTCTTCCTTCCCATTCCCCTAACTCAACCTTCCATTCCCTTCCCTCCTCCTTTCTTTCTTTCCCTTCCCCTAACTCAACCTTCCCTTCCTCCCTTCCCCTTCCCTTCCTCCTTTCTTCCTTCCCCTTCCCCTAACTCAACCTTCCCTTCCCTTCCTCCTTTCTTCCTTCCCCTTCCCCTAACTCAACCTACCCTTCCTTCCATTCCTTCCTCCTTTCTTCCTTCCCTTCCCCTAACTCAACCTTCCTTCCCCTTCCCTTCCTCCTTTCTTCCTTCCCCTTCCCTTAACTCAACCTTCCCTTCCTTCCTTCCTCCTTTCTTCATTCCCCTTCCCCTAACTCAACCTTCCCTTCCCTTCCCTTCCTCCTTTCTTCCTTCCCCTTCCCCTAACTCAACCTTCCCTTCCCTTCCTCCTTTCTTTCTTTCCCTTCCCCTAACTCAACCTTCCCTTCCCTTCCCTTCCTCCTTTCTTTCCCTTCCCCTAACTCAACCTTCCTTCCTCCTTCCCTTCCTTCCTCCTTTCTTCCTTCCTTCCCTAACTCAACCTTCCTTCCTCCTTCCCTTCCCTTACTCCTTTCTTCCTTCCCCTTCCCTTACTCAACCTTCCCTTCCTACTTTCTTCCTTCCCCTTCCCTAACTCAACCTTCCTTCCTCCTTTCTTCCTTCCTTCCCCTAACTCAACCTTCCCTTCCTCCTTTCTTCCTTCCCCTTCCCCTAACTCAACCTTCCCTTCCTCCTTTCTTCCTTCCCCTTCCCCTAACTCAACCTTCCCTTCCTCCTTTCTTCCTTCCCCTTCCCTTAACTCAACCTTCCCTTCCTCCTTTCTTCCTTCCCCTTCCCTTAACCTTCCCTTCCTCCTTTCTTCCTTCCCCTTCCCTTAACTCAACCTTCCCTTCCTTCTTTTTTCCTTCTCCTTCCCCTAAGTCAACCTTCCCTCTCTCCTTTCTTCCTTCCCCTTCCCCTAACTTAAACTCCCCTTCTTCCTTTCTTCCCTTCTCCTTCCTAAGTCAACCTTCCCTTCCCTTCCCAATTTCTTCCTTCCCCTTCCCCTAACTCAACCTTTCCTTCCCTTCCCTTCCTCCTTTCTTCCTTTCCCTTCCCTAAGTCAACCTTCCCTTCCTCCCTTCCCTTCCCTTCCCTTCCTCCCTTCCCTTCCTCCTTTTTTCCTTCCCCTTCCTCTAACTCAACCTTCCCTTCCTCCTTCCTTTTTTTCTGGTAGAATTTAACATTCAAGAGCGCTACTTCTGGTGCCAAATGTTTTGGGGAAATTTTTCAAGTGTTTGCCCCCTGTAGGAAAAATCCTAGATATGCCACTGAATGGAAGATTATAGTAACTGATCGTGATCAGAAAAAAATGAATGTTTTAATGGGTGCAACGATTTATTTTGGTGAATAATAAATTAAATTGCAAAGAACTTTATTATTGACCCTAAAATATTTGCTTAACAATTTCTACTCAGTGATGGCACAAGTTGATGAATAACATACCAAAAGATATCAGAAGAAATGACAAACAGCAGAGTAAATCATTTGATAGTATATTGATACCCTTTTTTCCCCCAGAAAGGAGTAGGCACAGTGACTATCAAAGAAATACTTATTAACTGACCAACCTAATGTAATCTATCTATGATATTAATTAACCTGTAGAAACATTTGTAACCTAGCCCCATTATATTAGTAACTCACTTTAGCCCCACAAATTTTGTCAGTTTGACTTGCTTTATCTTGGGCCATCTAGAGTAGCTGAGTAATAATCCTGACACCTGCTTACTCCCCTGCTTGATGTTGAGCAAATGTTCTCTTCTTCTCTGTTGGAGGAATCCATGCAGTCCTTCTCCCCCATGTCAGGGTAACCGGGTGGGTTTTGGTTAGCGGCTTCCTTCACGAAGCTGTCTCCTAACCCAAGAGAGTGCCAGCTTGTGCAGGATGTGCTCCTGTCTCTCTCTTTCCTTCACCTTATCGTATTTGACAGGGAATGGTGGAGGCACAGCACTGTAGACTCTCCCACCTCCATAAGCCGCATTTGCATTGTCACCACCACCATCATCAGCATCATGTTAGTCCTATGTGTTCTGTAGGAAAATCAGTATACAAAACTAATTTTAGATGTTTTACTTAAATGCTTAAAAAGTGATTAATGTCAACAAAATATCCTAAACTAAAGCACAAGAACAAAATATAATTCAACAAAGATCATTTGAATTTTTTAGTGTTCAGAAGCAAGTTTTGCGGCATATGCTATAGCTATGTGTGGCCTCGGATTGAAGAGACTGAGATGAATACAGTTAACTCGATATACGCGAATAGTGTGTCCTTGAAGAGGTCGCGTAAATCAAACAAGAGGTAGATTTCTATTGAAAAATTAATATTCACTTCATTCAGTGGAGAGAGAGAGAGAGAGAGAGAGAGAGAGAGAGAGAGAGAGAGAGAGAGAGAGAGAATATCCATATCACCGAGATATCCACTCAGGCACTCGGTCTCAGCCTCACTCGTGTGAGGAAGAAATGAGGGACACCATGAGCGACTGGATAGTATTGGTACCGGTACCATATGCTATAGCTATGTGTGGCCTCGGATTGAAGAGACTGAGATGAATACAGGTAACTCGATATACGCGAATATTGTGTCCTTGAAGAGGTCGCGTAAATCAAACAAGAGGTAGATTTCTATTGAAAAATTAATATTCACTTCATTCAGTGGAGAGAGAGAGAGAGAGAGAGAGAGAGAGAAAGAGAGAGCTGGTACCGTTACCTGCCCACCCCTATTGTTGAGTAGCGTGGCAGCGTGGGTACTGTATTGTTGTTCAAGTGGTGCGCGGGAAGAACTGAACTCAGCTGTGTGGCCACGGCGCCGTGTGAGTCCAGTTGCGTGAGACGTCTGGTGGCAACTTCACAAAATATCGTGTATAAGTGAAAAAAACATGTAAATTAGACATTTATTTGGATTTTGGACCCCGCGTTATTTAAAAAAACACGTAAACCAAACTCGCGTAAATCGAGTGAAAACAAAAACACACAAGTACCTTAAACTAAAGCAGTTTTTAGTGTTTTATGTTATTTTATTCTTTAAATATTAGAATTGCCATGAAATGTGTGTGGGAACCCAAGCAGCTGCAGGCAGCTCGCAACGTCCAGTGGCATCTGAAACCTGCGGCTCACCACAGCTAAAATCCAATAGGGGGCTTCATTCCCCCCAGCCCTTCTTAGGGCAACTAAAAGACAGGTCAATACACATTAACCTCCTAATGGAGGGGCCTCGCCCCCCTTGACCTCCCTGTGTCTCCACATTTCATCGGAATTGGTTACTCCGCTGCCCTCGGTAGTGAGGGTTCCCACACACATTACATGGCTATTTTCACACTTGTTTTGATTTCTACATTCTCTTCTTTGGTTTTTAAGGCAAACGACTCAGGTGAAAAATGCAAAAATTATCGAAAATGAGAAATTTCGTCAATGGTCACCCTAAAGGCATAGAGAAAACATTACGGGAAGAATTTTTACCGACCGAGTTTAAATAGGCATTTAAATCGCCGTTTAAATCACCCCGCGCGCTCAGTCAAGGTCACGTGAGGCAGATGATACCTTTAGAAAAAAAATTGTAGGAAAAACACTAGTATTTAGACACGAATAGTTTTCTCTCTGGTGGTGTCTGATACTTTCTTCTGTGCGCGCGGGACAATACTCTCTCGTAGGTCTCACTAGAATTCATTAGTGCGTGTCCTTGTGACGCAGAGGATGGACATAGGTGTGTACGCTCTACCCCCACACTGCCTTTTTTTTCCTCTTATGACAAAATTACTGATGATACTGGCTTCATCCAGTCCAAATGCCAAGAAGAAAGGCTGCCTTTGTCAAGAGGATTGCCTGCTTGAAGAAGGCACGCCATGGTCGAGTAGATAATGAAGAGAGACAGACAGGCGTTCCACACGGAGCAGGGAGGCTTGACTCGCCACCACTTCTCACTCGCTCCCTGCTGCCACGACTGCTGTTCCTGATGCTTCTGCATCAACACCACCATTACCACAGCCTTCTACTTCAGTTTCAAGAGATAAGAGCCCATCTCACCATACAACATAAAAACAAAAAGTATGAAAACGAATACAAGACAAGGAAAGACAGAGCTTCTGACAGATCATCATAACCAAGAAAGACGATTAAAACAGAAAAGGAAGGAAGCAAATCCTACGAGCCAGATAGTTTCTTACACCAAGTGATGCAAACAAAAACTGGCAACAATGAGGGAGTCGGCGGCTCCCTGACATCCTCACCTTTGAGTGAGTAATACTTCAACAAGAAGTGGGTTCAGGTGCCATGTTCATGACTCAAGATCACCTAAATAACAAGACAGCAACATTACAATACCTGGTACTAACAATATTCGGCATAGTGTGGCCATTCATGGACGAGGAACATCAGTATGTACTTACGTAACTTTAAATGCCCGTATCTCAAAAGTGCATTGCCTTAACCTCAAAATTCCTGAGATTTGAAAGTTTTTAACCGATCTTAAATCTGTTTGCAGTTTTGGATAGAGTAGTAAAACAGCAACATTTGGTAGTTAGATTTTCCTTCTAGATTGTATTGGTTGGTCACAAGGAGGATGGAAACATTAAAAATAGTGGAAAATGAGTACATTAACAAAAAATTCATAAGTACTATTATTTTTCGAATCCATGGATTATCTAACTTGGAGAAGTAGAGGAATGTTCATTCTTTAATGCTATATAAAGAAAACAAAAATCGGATTAAAAACACAGAAACTCACCCCATTTTAAATGGGTAGTAAATTGACATAAAAAGTGATTTTTTTTTCTTTTAAGATATCAACTTGATATTGTAGGTGAATGATCAGTAAAGTACTGCACTCAAACCATAAAAGTTTCATGACGATTGGAGTAATATGACACTTTGACCTCGTTGTGTGCCTTAAGGAGTCTTGAAGGTTAATAAGATATACATGACAACAGAGAGCGGTTGTTTAAGTAGGTGACAAGAAATGGACAGGTGGCCAATTTTTGCAGCAATGCTCATTAAACATTTGTGATATACTTCTTTGAAAATAGTCTGGATATCAGTGGCGTAGTTAGGCCTAGGCTTTCGGGGCTATAGCCCCGAATGTTTTATAAATAGCCCGGATCTCAGTTTTTTTTAAGAATAGTCCCAGCAAGGCCAATACAGACTGTTAACTCTTGTTAAGCTGTTTGTACAAGAAATTAGATTTCATAGATCTCATACGGTTTGTTCCCGTCCGGTTCACGTTCTTATCACGTATTCACGGCCATTCACCACTCGCCAGTCGGTCATGCATCAGTCAGGCTGCAGTCAGGCAGTGCCAGTGGTACCAGGCGACAGTCAAGGTGTGTATCCTGGCCCGCGCACACGTGTGAGCGAGAGAGCTTGTTGATTAGTAGTTGCGAGCCAGACCTGAGTCTGAGGCTATGGATATAAACAGCTTAAACAAAAAGGGGAAGGGGGACCAGGGCAATGAGTTGCAGCCTGCAAGGCAAGAGCAGATGGAGGAAAAATTACTTCTTGTTGTTGCTGTAACTGCAGATGAGTCATGACGGGAGACTACCGCTGCCTTTACATTGTCAGTTAGCTCTGGTTGGTGAAGCAGAGGACTCTTTAGCCAGCTAGCAAGTATCCATAGCCCATAGTCTAGCTGAGTGGTTCTCAAACGTTTTTGTCACACAAGGCATATATAACTCATTAAAAAAATATGGTAGTTATGTATACTGCCATGATGGGAAAATTGCACACAGCACCGAAGTGCTCCAGCATTCAGCAGTTCGAAGTGAAACGAGGGACCGTAATTTCTCCCGATTTCCAAAGGATCTAGTTAATCATTATTTAACGAATTTCAAGAGGTAATTTACTGATATTTTGCTGTAGGCAAAAACCTGTGGTCATTATATAGTTACGTGACAATTACGCGAGATCGAACTTCAATGATATAAAAATAAGTTAAAAGCATAGCAGTAAAAGAAGCTTTTAATACGTCTTTAATTAACCATGTACTATAGTCCATCGATTCTAACTTGAGCCTTTAGGCACGGGTCCCCTGAGACGCGCTACTGCCACATCACCCCATCATTCCTCAGAGGAGCTCGCTACCCCACCCCCTCTCTCTCTTTTAATTACGTCAGTGGCGGATCCAGGGGGGGGGCACCTGGTCACGTGCCCCCCCCAAAAAATAATATATTTTTTAATAATGGAATTAAAAATTTATAATGATAATTATTAGCTTATTATTTTCATTATTATTATTACCATTATTATTAAAATGCATAAATGAATGATTATCTACAAGTTCGTGTTAACATAAAAATTATGTGTAAAGCTAAAAAGAACAAGAAAACGTGAAATACTCCCCCAGAGCAAGTATTTACACCACAGTTTATTCACGTTCTGCGAGTTTCCCCTCTCTGACTTGTCTAGTACGCGTATCGGACAGGTATTGGACAAGGGGGAGGGAGAGGCTCAGAGAGCTACGGCTGGTCGCTATTGATGTACTATAAAGACTACTACTTAATAAATGATCCAGTTTTGGGCCTGGATCATTTACATGATTATGTCACTGAATTCAGAATGTGGAGATCACGTTGATCTTCTGTACCTAAAAGTTCCTTGCCAAATGTTGTACTTGATACGTATGAACAGTTCTCACAAAATTATCTTGTTACAAAAAAAATATTACTTATTTATGCTACTTTGCCCATTTCATCTGCTACAGCTGAACAAAGTTTTTTTACTTAAACATAAAATCATACAGACGTTCAACTATGGCTGAGGAGAGATTGGATGGGCTTGTAAAACTATGCATTCACCGTGAACTGACCATCGGTGATCTGGTTGAAAATTTTGTTACGGCTGTCATTGATATATTTAAAAAAAAAAAAATATCCTGTAATTTGTACATCACAACACACACACATACACACACACACACAGGGCCTGGGTGATGTGGACGGGTGGTCCGTCTCCCGTGTAAAGAACTTTAAAAAGTTTGAGTGAGATGAGTGAGGAGGACGAAGGGTCGCGGACATCGAGGGGAGGAGGAAGAAGGGTAACAAGGCGGAATGGGGGGGGCTCCCGTGGTCCCGTGGTAGAGTCTGCGCCTTGCTCTCTGGCGGGGTGCTGGGAGCGTATGGGTTCGAGACCTATCCGGTGCCATGGGAGTGGAAAGGTGGGTTCTTCCCGAAACCCTCAGCCCCGTTGTTGGGCCTCCTCCTTGAAAGAATTGGGCATCTCTCTACCAGCCGTCTGGGTGGTTGTGCGGCATGCACCGCCCAAGGTCCAAAGACCTTGGCACCGCCTTCCTCCCTTGGGGTATATCCCCAACGAAAAAAAAAAAAAAAAAGACGGAATGTTCTAGAAGGGGCCGTGGGGGGCTTGGGAAGTGACGAGTATTATGAAAACATAGAGCCTGCATTCTCGGGGTTTGGTGGCGATGATCTGGAAACGTCCGTCTACAAAAGTTCTGCTGGTGGAATAGAAGTTAAATATGTGGATAGACAGAGTCAAGGTCATGGAAGAAGAGGATGTCCAAGGTAAGAGACTGCATAGTGGACTAAGATCTAAAGCAAGGATTCTAGAAAAAAGATAGAAACACCTGGTTCAGGAAAATGAGGAGTTGAAAGAGAAGCTAGCGAAATACGAAAGTATGGTGAAGGAAGGATTAGGAGTTGTACGTAAAGAAAATGAAGACCTGAAAGTGATAATGGATAAGGAGGAAAAACGAGTTAAGGAGGAAGTGCTGGGTGAAATGAAGACTTTAAGCAAGTAATTGAGAAGCAACTAAAGGAGGAAAAGGATTGATTGATTGATAGTTTATTGTTGCAAGTAAACAACAAAGGAGAAGGGAGGAGCATGCCATCCCAATACAGCTAAGCGGAACAAGCCAAATAGCTATAACTAAAACCACCAGTATGTATTCGCTGGCCTCTACCGGGGGGGGGGAGACGAGAAGTGGGCAGTGGCAGTACAGAAAGTGATTATACTACTAAGGATACAAGTGGAAGTAGCACCAGGAAACTAAAAAGATACAATGGTAGGGGACAAGTGCTAAAAAGAAAAGAAAAAAGGCCTTGATTTAGTCAAGGGAGCAGACATAAGGGACTGAAAATATGAACTACAATCTAGGGGCAAATGCAGGATACTCACTAAGCACAGCTGAGAGAACATTATTGTTAATGAACCAGCCCACCAGCACAGGCAGGTCCCAGTGGCCCTGTGGAAAAGGAAAACGTAGAAAAAAAAAGAGATGGTCAAGGTCATTAAAAAGAATGAAGATTTATTAAGAGATGTAGCAGATAAAAAAGTGTAATAATATTCGGAATGAAAGAGAAGAACATTACTTATAACACGTTACTTTTCCTCGGTGTTTAATACCAACAGTCCTCTCACCACTACCACCATTGCCTAACTTTGAAATAACAACCGATGAAATCCTTAAAGCCCCCAAATCACTTAAAACAAATAAAAGTCCTGGACCTGACAAAGTATATCCTACTCTGCTCAAAGAAACAAAGAGCGAAATAGTCTCTTCCAGATGCTAAGCGGAACAAGCCAAATAGCTATAACTAAAACCACCAGTATGTATTCGCTGGCCTCTACCGGGGGAGAGAAGTGGGCAGTGGCCGGCCACTGCTACACACACCGACTCCATCTCTTATCGACCCAGGTAACGTGTGAAGTTAGCTCCAAGGGACAAAGCTCGTTAGTGTGTTATCTCAATACAATATTAATGTTACTTGTCAGTTAAATTAGCACACACCGACTCCACCTCTCATCCACCCAGGTTCCCGACTGACATGAGCTGATGGCCCTCTTGTTGTGTGTTGTTAGAGTATGTAAATATTCCTAAGGTGCCGAATCTTGCCATCGAGGGTACCAGGGGACTTAAGACAACTCATGTGTTACCTTCTTGAAATCCTCCATCATGTATTTCGGCATGTCTTATGATGCTTTGCTCTTATATTGATGTGCCTTGCAACATTTTTATACAGTTTTTATTGCATATAATGCGCACTATTGTTGGTTTTGCCTGTTATAAATCATATCGTGTTCAGTTAACAAGCTTTGAGTGTCTGCCATTGTTTATTTCAGTTGTAATGCTTAGAAGCTTTTGTTCTCTGCCCTGCCAAACAGTATGCAATGGTTGCCATTGTCTGGCACTTGTACTGTTAGTATGATATTTTTACTCAGCAAAGAGCGTGTTGCAAAGGCATTGAAGTAATTTAGCATGCAAAGAATGTTGTATGTGTGTGTGTGTGTGTGGGTGTATATATATCAGTGGTGGGCACCGATCACTTTTTTGCTGTTCCGTTCCCCGATCATTCGATCACTTTGGGCAACTGATCCGATTCCAATCATCCGATCATTTTTTAAGTATTGCTGTTCCGATTAATCATTCCGATCATCCGATCATTAAAACTTATAATGATATTTATTATCTTTAAGTTTACCCTTTTTATTCAGTTTATGAAAGTATGGAAAAAAAATTATGTTCACTATTCTAACTATTGACGTTAATGACTTAAAAATTACGTCACCAAAACAGCAGCCGCCCGGCACGGATGAGATAGACTCCGTCCCTCCGTCGTGCGCCTTTCCCTGACAAACATGGCCAGCATTAACCACGACTTATTGATTGCTGTCGCTGTGCTTGCTGCTGGAGAAGGGATAACAGCTAGCTAGATTAAGGCCCTGTCCCACCAACGCCCGGTACATCTCGAATCACGCAGAATTGGGTTACTTCGGCACGCCCACGGAAAAATCGGCACTGGTCGGCGGTCAACGAGCGCACATCTTTCCACGCCGGCACGCACCAGCTAGAGGCCAAAAAAGCCGCAGTCGACAATAACTTTATCCGAGAGCGGCCCGACAGAATCTTTGATCACGAGATACCGTGCCGACACCGTACAATGTTCTTCATTACCGTGTCTCTGCCGGGCAAGCACCGTGCACGTACCGGCTCTTGCCGGACGCGTATCGGCCTTTACCAGGTCATCATTTCTCCCCCCGATATTCTCACGGTGTGAGTACGGTGCCCTAGGAATGCGCACGGCAGGGTAAAACGTTGTACTGGCTGGCAGTAGCTGGCAACTCACCGGCCACCCCAGCCAGGGTTGTAATAATTAAAATAATAAATTAATACAAAGGCCCGCTTCCCTTAATTAAGGGGATGAATCTTAGAATCAGGATTGTACAAAGACACGCCAGTCCTCGTCAACAGACCGACTTGGTCGGCTAGATTTCGATCGCCCATAAAGTCGGTCTGTTGGCACCCTGCTACGGGCCGCCTTTGGCAAAGGCCCGTGCACCCTCCTATAGGGGGGTGAGCAATCTTTGAAGGCCACGGTTGCCATTTGTTATTGAAGCACTGTGATTGGTATTGGACTAAAATTTGGTAATGAAACGAATGAAATTTGGTATTGAACTATAAAGAAATAAAAAAATAAAGGAATACTTCCACTTATACATCCCCTTACACACACACCAAAAAAAAACAAAAAACGTACATAGACAGTTCAAGCTCCCCAGTAACCAACTATTTTTTTTTTTATAGTATTTAAAAGTTTGATATTTTCATATCTTAGTTGGAACGTTTGGGGTGAATTTTTACCTGTTCTGCATCATTCAATTTTCACCGTCACCCTGCAAACCAGAGACACCAGGATTAGTATTAAAAGGCAACGAATAAATAGTCATTAGTTACGGCCATGCAGATAGCGACCCCCGACAACTCTTTTAATTTCCTCGCCAGGCCGTCCCTACCCTATTACTCCCCTCTCATACCCTTCGGTTAACACGCTTTTTTGTACGAAAGTCTCGAGACGTGTATAAGTCTCGTAAAGAGACATACACGTCTCGTACAGATACGCACAACGCAGCGACACACCACCTCCCGCCTCCGGTTAGTTGCCGGCTCTTAACCGTGAAGGTATCACTATGTCGAAGTGAAAAGGTTCCTATGAATCTGGTCGTGCTTATCACACCGAGTGGAAACAAGAATTACGAAAACATATATGTTATATTATTAGTTTGGTATTGGAAAAGTTCAGCTGGTATTTAAAATTGAAGTATTTGGTATCAAGTCCCTGAGTAAACTTGGCAACCCTGACCCCATCTCAGCTATCAGTGCTTTGGCCAGGGTGCCCAATATAGAGAGGTTTTGCAGTTACGTCACGAAATAGCGTCGTCTGCACCTTGTGCGTCGTCTGCAAACCCGCTGGTGGTCACCTCCCCAGCAGAGTGAGCAGACGCACCACGTGTGCCCCATCCCCAAGTCACTACCCGCGGGCAAATGACAGGACACTCAGCATCATTTGTGTTAAGTGATTACGCGAGATCGCTTGAGAATGCTGCGAAGCTAAGATACATCGTAAAAAATCAGTGCTTTTGGAGGAGGAGACTGGTAGGCTGGCTGTCTAGCTGGCTGGCTGGCTGTCTGGTTGGCTGGTTGCCTGGTGGGTTGATTGGCTGGCTGATTGTTAAACTGACTGTCTGTCTAACTGACCATCTAGATGGCTGACGGGTTGATTGGATGACTGACTGGGTGGTTGACCGACTGGCTGGTTAGTTGAGTGGCTGATTGGTTGTTTGGCTGACTGTCTGGCCGGTTGGTTGACTGGCTGTCGTCTGCCTGGCCGATCTCCTGTTGCTGACCAGTGATGCCCAGGTAGGCAGCACAGGCACAGGCAAACAGGTGAGGGCAAGTGACGACAGGTGAGGGCAGGTGACGGCAAGTCACCTTACACTACGCACTCTTGGTCACTTCCCTGCGTACACATATACTCCACCCAGCACTGAGCTCTGTCCCTCAGTGCACTTTGCCTCCACTGAATTTCCTTTCCTATTTTCTTCCCCTGCTTGAGCGCTGCCATACGTGTTTACCTCCGCCAGCTCATGTAAATCCCGTTCCAGAGTTATCCCCCGCCACAAAGTAAGCTAGGGGACCCGGGGCAATACCTAAATGAGTGTTACCTCATGTAATAATCTGATCAGTCTTGCCTGTAATATTTACCTCTGACAAAATGAGCACTGCAGAGTCGAGATGAAGCAGACGGCCGCCAGTTTTCCCTCCTCACAGCTGCTACCCACTTCACCCGCTCTTCTGGATTCGCTGGAAATCTTTATAAAATGACACAGCATCTCTCCCGTGTCGGCTAGAACATCCAACCGCACAACATACGTATCCCATTACGAACACACAGAGCACTTGTGCAGCCGTCACCAAGTTTTGGTTTGATAAGTGACAACCACCACTGACCACCAAGATGGCCGTGCAGGCCCGCGCTACCCCCGCACCCCCACTAATGACGTCAGCTGCAAAACCTCTATAGGCGGTGCTGCTTTAGGGGGGTGTTTACCGGGGTGAACCGTGCGATGCCGAGCACTTGCCGGGCACGTATCGGGCACGTACCGTCCTGGTACCGTGTTTTGCCGTGCGAGGATCAGCCAAGACCGTAGTGGTTTCCGCCTTTGCCGGGGGTTAGTTCTTGGGACACCGTGCTCGCATCGCCTGTCACCGAGGGAATACTGTGCATATGTACCTTGCACCTTATATGTACTGTATAAACGTCAGGTCGTTACTGGAACCTAGGGGTGGGCAGGTTCCGGTACCAGACTGCTCGGTACCGGTACCAATACTAGCCAGTCGCTCATGATGTCCCTCATTTCTTCCTCACACGAGTGAGAGGCTGAGACTGAGTGCATGAGTGGATATCTCGGTGTTATGGATATTCTCTCTCTCTCTCTCTCTCTCTCTCTCTCTCTCTCTCTCTCTCTCTCTCTCTCTCTCTCTCTCTCTCTCTCACACTGAATGAAGTGAATATTTACCCAACCGCCACCATGGGATTTTCCCCCTCGGAAAAAAATCCAACCTGGCAACTCTGAGCTCGTTTGGCCAGGGAAGACCACGAACCGCGTCATAGATGGTTTTATGCGCGTGATCTGAACATACGGTTCTGAAACCATACCGCGTCATAGGAAACCGCGCCTTACGAATCCGCGTCATACGCGACTTGACTGTACTTCCATTTCATATTTTCATATGTAGAATATTCAACATCACTGGATGGGCCACCACCGCCCCCGTCACGAACCCAAAAGTTAACTTGGATTCATCTCTGCCTGGGCCGACGGAGCTCCACGCGCGGGCCCGGGTGGACCCCGGTTCCCACTGTCCCCGCGGTCAATGACGTCACTGACGGTCGACGGATCCGTGAAAATGGAATAGTGGGAACCACGCCTTAAGCCGCGTCCACACTAGGCCTCACGAGGCGACTCATGAGGCGACTCGTGTATGCCCCTGGACTCACAAAAACAATAGAATACGGACGGGCATGAGGCCGCTGCTGGCAATGGACATGTTTCCGGTTCTGGGAAGAGCCTAGAAATGCATTGTGCCACGTACCAATGATAACGTAGTGCACATATTACGTCCTATAAATCGCTAGTTGACTGGATATTGGAGAGATATCACAAATTCTTCTCATCTCACGGGGAGAAGCCACCATTAGCTCGTGACGTCAACAGGCTGAAGCGGAGTACAGCAGACGACAGTACCAGTGTTGTGTCATTGTTTTTTTTCATCAGCTATGACCACTCCAGCTCCAAACTACGCCCAACAGGTATGTTATGGGTGCTTACAGAACACCTTAAGAGTGTTGGAAATATGCTATATTATTAAAATGGGAGTGAAATCAACCGATTCGCCTCTGCTCTGCAGAAAATAGCTGAGTTCACGATTAAAAGTTAGTCCGAGGAGGAACTATCGAGAATAATCAAAGTTAAATTTATATTAGTATAATGGAAATTTACCTAGCCTGACCTAGATAAAACAATGGCTCTGGAACGTCAGAGAGAGAGAATCAACGCCTGAAGATGAATAAGAAGAAAACGAATGCAGGCCAATATTCTATAACCAGAGGACGTGACAGTAAAGAGAATAGTTGAGTTCACGATTAAAAGTTAGTCCGAGGGGAAACAAAAAATTACCTCAGGATTCACGAGCACAGACAGAAATATCTTCCGTGGAGTACTTTTGTCAGTATATATAGTGTTGTGCTGGAAGCTTCCCCCGGCGTCCATGGGGCTCTAGAAGGCTCCGGGAAGAGCGAACAAGGGGGCGGGGAGCAAAGCCTCGTCCGCGCCCCGCGGGGCGCGGCCAGGCGCCAGGCGGGAAGTGTTGCCGACTCGCACATACTTTTGCTACATGATCTTGTATGATCTAAAATATACTGTAACATTCTAGACTGTACTGTTCTGGATATATATAGGAGAAGAGGGCGAGAGGAGTGCAGTCCCAGTCATAGTAAGCTAGTGGTAAATGAAGAGTCAGAGTGAAGTGTACTACTGAGGAAGAATATTAAACTACGGAAGCGGTGCAAAGTGTTTACATATCTCCCTCCCACGGAGTCTCCTGACGGCGACACGGAACCCAAGTAACACGTTCGGCATAACATTGGCGTCAGGAGTGTAGCCATTTGTTTTTTCGCCATGGAGACTCGTTCCCAAGCTGCCCAGAGGGACGACATGTTGACTGAACTTTTGGAAGCCTTGAGACTACAGGGGGAGAAACAAGAAAGAGCACACCAAGAACTCAAAGAACAACAAGAAAAAGCACACCAAGAACTCAAAGAACAACAAGAAAAAGCACACCAAGAACTCAAAGAACAACAAGAAAGAGGACAGCATCAACAAGAAGGAACACTCCAAGAACTCAAAGAACAACAAGAAAAAGCACACCAAGAACTCAAAGAACAACAAGAAAGAGCACAACATCAACAAGAAGGAACACTCCAAGAACTCAAAGAACAGCTAGAAGATCGCTTCACAGGATTACAGCTACAGCTAAAAGCAGTTCAAGATGGAAGTGAATCAGTGCGAAGAGAAATGACTGATGTGACCACGAACTTGGGACAACGCCTGATAGAAGTGGAGAAAGAACACACAAATCTTCAACAAGAGATGGAGGTGGTACGGGAGACGACACACAAAGAAATATTAGAAGTAAGTGACAGAGTGAAGGCCCTTGAAGACTGCTTGGCTGGAAACGGACAGCCAGTGCCTGCAGGGGCTAGTTGTACCCAAGATGCTTCTCCTACGCAAGTCCGGGGTAGTTTGAGCCCTGTTTCGCCTGAGTTTATCCCCGCAAGAAGTTCCGCCAGCCCCATGAGTCTGCTGGGTTCGCCTGTTAGAAAGAAGCCTCAGGAGTTTGATGGCAAGGTCTCCTGGGAGGCTTACCGCGCTCAGTTTGAGCTGTTGGCAGCTCGGAACGGATGGGATGACCAAGAGTGCGCGGTACAGCTGGCCACTAGCCTGAAAGGGGCGGCGCTGGAGGTCCTTGCTCAGCTCGACAATGCGACAAAGAGCAGCTACAACGGGCTGGCACAGGCGCTGGAGCAACGATATGGGACCAAGCACCAGAACGAGCTCTTCAGGGTTAGGTTCAGAACCCGCAACAGGAGGCGCGGCGAGTCTCTTCAGGAACTCGCTCAGGACCTTGAGAGCATGGCGCACAAGGCATACCCAGGTGCCACCCCTGACCTGCTGACGGTTTTGCTGCGTGATCAATTCATCGATGCCCTGGACAGCCCTCAGCTGAAGATACAAGTAAACCAAGCTAAGCCAACATCAATGCAGGAAGCTCTGGCACGTGCCATGGAGTTTGAGTCCTTTGTTAGGTCTAGCTTGTCAAGCTTCAGGGACGACTCGACTTCTGGCTTTAGGGCACGAAAGGGCGCTGTCAGCGACACAGACAGGTTCCAAGGAACGTGCTGGTACTGCGAGAAGGTTGGGCACAAGGAGAACGAATGCTATAAGAGGAAGAAGGAATATGAAGGTGGCGCTAAGAAGAAGCCCAGGGAAGGACCCAAGTGCTGGACCTGTGGAGAAAAGGGGCACTGGAAGAATGAGTGTCGGAAGAATGTGCCCCCAACGAGGGACCAACACTCGGGAAACTAAGAAGGACTGGTTCACGGGGGCAACGACCAGTCTGTCCTGTACATGCCCCGAAGATATCAGTGTGCAGGAGAACCACCATGACAAGCTGCCAAGTGGAGGGCAAGGTTGACGGAGAATTGTGGCCTGTGGTCGTCGACACAGGCTCGGAACGCACATTGGTGCGGCCTGACGTGGTGAGTCATCGTCGGCTTCCTGAGACGCTGTATCGACTGTGCGGAGTCACAGGACACTACGCAGAGCTCAGAGGCCCAGTGGACGTGAAGTTTGAGCTCGGAGAAAAGGAAGAGTTCCTCTCTGTGTACGTGGCAGACATGGACGACCCCTGCATCCTAGGTATGGATTATCTTGTCTCCCACAGGTGCGAGCTGGACTTCCGCGCTAAGCATCTGACTGTAGGAGGAAGGAGGGTGCCACTGACGACTGTGAACAAGGAGGACCTGCCAGTGACGGTCAAGCGCACCACCATTATTCCTCCGAGGTCGGAGATGCTGTTACCCTGTCAAATTACGGGTGCCCCCCCGGCTAGCCTGTGTGTGGTAGAGAGTGGAAGTCGATGCCCGGTAGAAAACGGGGTGATTGTAGGCAGTACTTTGGTTGACCCTGCTGCAGCGGAAGTGCCTGTCGTCGTGGCCAATGTCTCCTTCAGCCCAAAGAAAAGAAAACAAGGGACCATGGTGGGGTTGTGCCAAGAGATCGACCAGAAACCAAGAACCTGTGTCTGCAGGAGAACCCTGACGAAGCTCCAGGAGGAGCTGCCCGACTACCTGCGCGACCTGTTTGACAGGAGCTCCAAGTGTCTAGAGGAGCCCCAAGTGGAACAGCTCAGGGAGCTTCTCGTGAGGAATGCATATGTGTTTTCCACAGGAGACCTGGACTTGGGGTGTACGGACCTGGTAGAGCACCACATCGACACAGGTAGCCACCGCCCAGTGAAGCAAGCTCCTCGAAGGATGGCACCAGCCCGTCGCAAGGAGATGGATGAGGTGATGGATGTTCTCCGTCAACAGGGGTTAATCGAGCGGTCCAGCAGCCCGTGTGCGTCTGCTGTAGTGCTCGTCAGGAAAAAGGACGGTTCCCTCAGGTGCTGCGTGGACTACCGAGCCCTCAACGATCTCACCATCAAGGATTCATACCCACTCCCACGGATCGACGACACGCTCGACGCTTTGGTGGGCTCCAAGTGGTTTTCAACACTGGATATGAAGTCTGGGTATCACCAAGTCAAAATGGCGGAACAGGACAAAGAGAAAACAGCCTTCTCCTACGGTCAAGGCCTGTGGCACCTCCTGACGAAGAAGGGGCGCAAGTTTGAGTGGACAGCGGAAACTCAGGTTGCCTTTGAGAAGTTCAAGGAGGCCCTCATCAGCTCGCCCGTACTCACCTACCCAGACCCCTCTAAGCCTTTTATACTGGATTGTGATGCCAGTGATGAGGGGATTGGTGGAGTGCTGTCCCAGGCATGTGCCGACATGGAACGGGTTGTGGCCTACTTCAGCAAGAAGCTCACCCCAGCCGAGAAAAACTATTGCGTGACCCGGAAAGAACTCCTGGCAGTAGTCAAGAGCCTTGACTTTTTCCATGCTTACCTGTACGGTGCAACTTTCACCATCCGCACGGATCACGCTGCATTGCGGTGGTTGAAGTCACTGAAAAACCCTGAGGGTCAGCTTGCTCGCTGGATTGGTAAACTAGAGCAACATCACTACACTATTGTGCATCGATCTGGGCTAACACACGGTAACACGGACAGCTTGAGCCGGCGCCCCTGCCAACCTGAGTGTCAACATTGCCTCCAGAGGGAAAGCGTCCAGAATATGTGCCGCCGCACTACAGTGGAACAGACAGCGGAGGTGCCATGGGAAGACTTATGAAAACTGCAGCGGGAGGACCGAGATTTGAGACCAATTATGGAGTGGCTGAGTCAATCGTCAACGCGACCTGGGTGGGAAGTAATCTCGAGAGAAAGCCCTACCACCAAGAATTACTGGACTCAGTGGGACACTCTTCGGATGGACAACGGGGTGTTGCAGCGACGCTGGGTCTCTCATGATGGTCTTGACCACTACTGGTCCACGGTGCTACCTATGAAGTCCCGGGAAGGCGTCTTGAAAGAAATGCACGACAGCATCACCAGCGGACACCGTGGGGTAAAGAAGACACTGAGTCGCCTGCGGCAAAGGTTCTACTGGGGTGGCATGAGGAAGGACGTGGAAGAATGGTGTCACACGTGTGAGGTGTACTGTGCAAAGAAGGGCCCCAAGAAGCGTCACCGTGCCCCATTGCAACTATACCAGGTTGGAGCCCCCATGGAACGGGTGGCAGTGGATATAGCAGGACCCTTGCCTCTGACGACGAACGGAAATAGGTACATCTGCGTCACAGTGGATTACTTCACCAAGTGGCCGGAAGCCTACGCCATCCCTGACCAGGAAGCCACTACCATCGCTAAGGTATTGGTGGAGGAATTTTTCTGTCGCTTCGGTGTGCCTAACGAGCTCCATTCCGACCAGGGAAGGAATTTTGAGTCAACAGTCCTTGCTGAGTGCTGCAAGCTCCTGGGTATCAAGAAGACCCGGACCACCCCTCTGCACCCACAGTCAGATGGAATGGTGGAGAGGTTTAATTGGACGTTGGGCCAGGAGTTGGCCAAGCAGTGCAACAATGATCAGTCTTCATGGGATCAGAAGCTGCCTGCGCTTTTCATGGCCTACAGGTCTGCCGCCCACGAGACTACGGGGTATTCACCGGCAAAGCTGATGTTTGGACGTGAGCTGCGATTGCCGGTGGACCTACTGACAGGAAGGCCTCCTGGGGAAAGCCTTCCAAGGGACGCCTCCAGTTTTGCCCGTCAACTAGAGGAACGGGTGGAAGAGGTGCACCATCAAGTCCGAGGTGCCTTGAAGTTCTCCGGGGAGGCCATGAAGCGCGGTTACAATATGAGGGCAAGCCACGTTGACTTCAAGGAAGGAGACCAAGTCTGGCTTTACAACCCGCAGAGGAAGAAAGGACAGTCTCCGAAGTTACAGAGCCCCTGGGAAGGCCCTTACACTGTGCTAGAACGCCTCTCCGACGTGACTTACCGAATCCGGAGAACGGAAAGGACCAAGCCGAAAGTTGTCCACGTCAACCGCCTATGGAGGTACCACGGTCCGGGAAACTACACCTGGAACAACTACAGACACCCAGCAGCCGACGAAAACGCAAGGGACGTCCAGGACCGAGAGGAGGTCGACGACGACATAGGCCTTCTGGACCTTTCAGCCGAGGGAGATAACCTCCCGGCTTCGGCAGATGTTCCAGGGACACCCCAAGAAGCGGACGACGACGAGGCGCACCAGGAGATAGACGCGCAGGAGACACCGAGCAGAAGACAGAGACAACGCAGGCGTCCACAGCGATACGACGATTATTATGTTTTTGATTAATTCTCTTATGTTTGTATATAGTTAAGTGTGTGATCGGGACGATCACAATTAAGAGGGGGGGATAGTGTTGTGCTGGAAGCTTCCCCCGGCGTCCATGGGGCTCTAGAAGGCTCCGGGAAGAGCGAGCAAGGGGGCGGGGAGCAAAGCCTCGTCCGCGCCCCGCGGGGCGCGGCCAGG
Source organism: Eriocheir sinensis (assembly GCF_024679095.1). Taxonomy (NCBI): domain Eukaryota; kingdom Metazoa; phylum Arthropoda; class Malacostraca; order Decapoda; family Varunidae; genus Eriocheir; species Eriocheir sinensis. The sequence goes on from NC_066571.1 coordinate 143,538, forward strand.
CGCCAGGCGGGAAGTGTTGCCGACTCGCACATACTTTTGCTACATGATCTTGTATGATCTAAAATATACTGTAACATTCTAGACTGTACTGTTCTGGATATATATAGGAGAAGAGGGCGAGAGGAGAGCAGTCCCAGTCATAGTAAGCTAGTGGTAAGTGAAGAGTCAGAGTGAAGTGTACTACTGAGGAAGAATATTAAACTACGGGAGCGGTGCAAAGTGTTTACATATCTCCCTCCCACGGAGTCTCCTGACGGCGACACGGAACCCAAGTAACACGTTCGGCATAACAATATATACTCTTGAACATCGGCACGAATCACCAGCGACTGCGGGTTACGTCTCCAGGCAATGCTAGCCACTAGAAACATACACCACAACACGAAATCTCGGAGTAACACAAAGTTGGCGGCCTGCTGACTGCATCGTGACGTCACGACCAATCAGCACCCGTTTTCAGGTCACGTGATTTTTCCTCAACTCTTATCCATCTTTATCACATTTACTATTTTACATGAAGAAAAAAATAGCACCATAGCTGAATTTAGGGCCTATTTTATCCATACAGACAGAATTTGAAATAAATATGTTGACCGGAAACATGTCCATTCTGGCGAGAGGTACTTTTGGGGCAGGAGGCGTGAACGTGGCAACATCAGCTGCGTGCTGCTTTCAGATCAAAGCTGAAAACGTTGAGGACAACGTTGAGTGAACTCGGGGCAATACTCATATGATGATTGATATTCTGAAACAGCACCCCTGCATCTGGCAGGTGAAAAATAAACGTTACAAGAATAACAATGACTGGCGAGGCGGTGCAAGAGTCGCCTCGTGAGGCCTAGTGTGGACGCAGCTTTAGAGTCGATCGATTACGTCACTAAAGTAACATAGCCTAGTAAAATTCACATACATGAATTACTCTAGTTAGTAGGTAAAGCCTTTGATTATATAAAAAATGCGTTTGTCCCTCACCAGGTACAGCGGTTAGTCGGTTTAACTGGATTAATGGTGTGAGCGCCAAGTAAATAAAGCGACTTTGCGCCTGCGCGTTTCGTTCACGATACCTTACCAGGATTAAATAAATCAACGATCAATAATTATCGCTCAATATTATAAATAAATACGCTCATTGAAGAAACTATTTAGCAACTTGTATAAAAAAAAATTGTAAGAAGTGAGTAGTGAGGTTTCAAAATGTTTGTAGTCAGTTGTTGCCATGACAACGTTGAGCACAATTTTTTTTATATGATCGGTGATCGGAAGTTAGTTTGTGAAGTTCTGATCTCCACAGTCCGATTACCTTTTACAAAGATGATCCAGTCTTTGCATTCCGATCGCCAATTGCTGTACCGATCAGATCGGAAGATCGGACGATCGGATTGATGATCGGATATATATATATATATATATATATATATATATATATATATATATATATATATATATATATATATATATATATATATATATATATATATATACATATATACATATATATATATATATATATATATATATATATATATATATATATATATATATATATATATATATATATATAGAGAGAGAGAGAGAGAGAGAGAGAGAGAGAGAGAGAGAGAGAGTTCCTTTTGTTGGCTATAATAATTCCAAGATATTTTATTTCTTTTACTACTTTTTTTTCTTGCACTTGTTCTGGTTGTTCTTTCATGTTCCATATCAGTACGTTACTGGTTCTTTTCATTATTGTAAAACGATTTACTAATGGGGTAAAGAAAAATATATTTGTTTTTATGTTTTATTAGGTATTATCTACACTTTATCAATTTGTTATTTTAGAAAAAAAATAAGGTGTAGAAAGCAATTTCTAAGTATATATATATATATATATATGTATATATATATATATAGATAGAGAGAGAGAGAGAGAGAGAGAGAGAGAGAGAGAGAGAGAGAGAGACACTTAGAAAATGCTTTCTACACCTTATTTTTTTCTAAAATAACAAATTGATAAAGTGTAGATAATACCTAATAAAACATTAAAAAAAAAAAATCTTTACCCATTAGTTTTCTTAGGTATTATCTACACTCTATCAATTTGTTGGTTTAGAAAAATATATATATATATATATATATATATATATATATATATATATATATATATATATATATATATATATATATATATATATATATATATATATATATATATATATATATATATATATATATATATATATATATATATATATATATATATATATATATATATATATATATATATATATATATATATATATATATATATATCAGTGGTGGGGACCGATCACTTTTTTGCTGTTCCGATCCCTGATCATCCGATCAATTTGGGCAGCTGATCCGATTCCGATCATCCGATCATTTTTTTAAGTGCTAATGTTCCGATCACCATTCCGATCATCCGATCATTAAAACTTATAATAATTACTATTATTTTTTTAAATAATAATTACAAGAAACACCTATTTTAATCGTTCTGTAAGTAATAATTTCAAATAAGTAATAACTTAATTATTTGCTTATAAATATCTTTACTTTTCCTCTTTCTTTTTGGTATATAGGACATGGTAAAGAAAAATTGTTAACTTCTTATTTTAGGCGTTTATTTAAGTTTACTCTTTCTATTCAATTTCTGAAAGTTTGAGAAAGGACTTATGTGCGCTATTTTAACTTTTGTTTGAAGTTGATTTAGATTTTTGACAAACATTTTTCAACTTTTTAATATTTTATCATCGATATCTAGGAAATATTTTTTACTATTCAATAATAAACGAGCGTTTTGATCATTAATCTCCTATCCTTCCTGATTAAATAGCTTTCAGAATAAAATATATTGGTCCATAAATAAATTAGTTACCAGAAGAACATAAGCAACAAGGTTTTGATTTTAAGTGAGCCGGTGTTGTGTCATCTGCCATCCACGTATCCTAAGACATCCCATCTTGATCTGCGCATGCGTGGAACCCGATGTTTACAAACACAGTGTTGATATCGTAGTTTGTCCAGGCAAGATGGCTGCAAGACAACACGGCAGCTTTTATGGGAAAATGGCCAAATTCAAGAATGACATGGACCCCATAATTCAGATAGCCTACCATTAAATGGAGAGAATCTGAGAAACATGACCATCAATCAGAAGAGAGTGTAGGTTATCTCATTTATCACATTTACCGACATACAAGGGGTGTAAGTTATCTCATTTATCACATTTACCGACATACAAGGGGTGTAGGTTATCTCATTTATCACATTTACTGACATACAAGGGGTGTAGGTTATCTAATATATCACATATACCGACATACAAGGGGTGTAGGTTATCTCATTTATCGCATTTACCGACATACAAGGGGTGTAGGTTATCTCATTTATCACATTTACCGACATACAAGGGGTGTAGGTTATCTCATTTATCACATTTACCGACATACAAGGGGTGTAGATTATCTCATTTATCACTTTTACCGACATACAAAGGGTGCAAGTTATCTCATTTATCACATTTACTGACATACAAGGTTTCAGGTTAACTCATTTATCACATCTACCGACGTACAAGGGGTTTAGGGTATCTCATTTTTCACATTTACTGACATACAAGGATAGGCGGTGGCTGAGTGATTAGCGTGCGGGGCCAGCATTCATCACGCCATGGACAATGTCGATTCGAATCCCCACGCAACCACCTGGTATTTTTTAGTCACCGCCGAGTGGCTTAAGACTACTCACAGGCTGTCCAGAAGACCACCAATCATCCCGGATTCTAGAAGAAACCGTACAAGCGAATAAAAAATGAGTTCCAGGGGGCAGCATGAGCCGTGCATAACTAGCGCCACTATAAAAATGGCCTGCGCCATGGGTCGACCAACAGGCCACTGAAGAAAGCCTACCGGCGCTATAGGCTGAGATGTAAACAAAAAACAAAGTTACCTCAATTATCACATTTACCGACATACAACGGGTGTAGGGTACCTCATTTATCACATATACCAACATACAAGGGGTGTAGGGTACCTCATTTGTCACATTTACCGACACTCAATATGGGTGTATGGTATCTTATTAATCACATTTACCGAGATACGAGGGGTGTAGGTTATGTCATTTATCACATTTACCGACATACAAGGGGTGCAGGTTATCTCATAAATCACATTTACCGACATACAAGGGGTGTAGGTTATGTCATTTATCACATTTACCGACATACAAGGGGTGCAGGTTATCTCATAAATCACATTTACCGAGATACAAAGGTTGTAGGTTATCTCATAAATCACATTTACCGAGATACAAGGGGTGCAGGTTATCTCATTTATCACATCTACCGACATACAAGGGGTGTAAGTTATCTCATTTATCACATATACCGACATACAAGGGGTGCAGGTTATCTCATTTATCACATTTACCGACATACAAGGGGTGTAGGTTATCTCATTTATCACATTTACCGACATACAAGGGGTGCAGGTTATCTCATAAATCACATTTACCAAGATACAAGGGTTGTAGGTTATCTCTTTTATCACATTTACCGACATTTAAGGGGTGCAGGTTATCTCATTTATCACATCTACCTACATACAAGGGGTGTAAGTTATCTCATTTATCACATATACCGACATACAAGGGGTGCAGGTTATCTCATTTATCACATTTACCGACATACAAGGGCTGCAGGTTATATCATTTATCACATTTACCGACATACAAGGGGAGCAGGTTATCTCATTTATCACATATACCGACATACAAGGGGTGTAGGTTATCTCATTTATCACATTTATCGACATACAAGGGGTGTAGGTTATCTCATTTATCACATTTACCGACATACAAGGGGTGTAGGTTATCTCATTTATCACATTTACCGACATACAAGGGGTGTAGGTTATCTCATTTATCACATTTACCGACATACAAAGGGTGCAGGTTATCTCATTTATAACATATACCGACATACAAGGGGTGCAGGTTATCTCATTTATCACATTTACCGACATACAAGGGGTGTAGGTTATCTCATTTATGACATTTACCGACATACAAGGGGTGTAGGTTATCTCATTTATCACTTTTACCGACATACAAAGGGTGCAGGTTATCTCATTTATCACATATACCGACATACAAGGGGTGCAGGTTATCTCATTTATCACATCTACCGACATACAATGGGAGCAGGTTGTCTCATTTATCACATTTACCGACATACCTCATTTACCTCATTTACTGACATACATAGGGTGCAGGAAGAAACTTTCATATTTCAGCCAATTTTCAAATTCAAAACATACGTCGATATTTACTTTTAAAAAGAAAACCAAACAAACTCAGGTGGAACATATCGCGATAAGCAGTCGACAAAGACACGGTACCGTGTCGCAATTCATCCACCCTTTGTTTGTAAACAAATCCCGAGGCGGTGGCCGAACTGGTAGCGTACTGGGCCCACATTCACCGCGTGATGGACAACGCGGGTTCGAATCCCCACGCTACCACTCGGATTTTTCAGTCACCACCGAGTGGCTTAAAACTACCCACATGCTGTCCTGAAGACTACCCATCAACCCGGACTCTAGAGGAAGCCGTCCAAGCGAATCAAGAACGAGTTCCGGGGGGCAGCATGAGCCAATGCAAGATGGCGCCACTATAAACACTCGCCTGCGCCAGAACGGGCTGGGCCGACCATCAGGCCCCACCTGGAAGAAGCCTTGGGCCGACCATCAGGCCCCACCTGGAAGAAGCCTTGGGCCGACCGTCAGGCCCCACCGGGAAGATGCCTACCGGCGCAATAGGCAACAACGTAAAAAAAAAAAAAAAAAAAAAAAAATGCGTAGATTGGATGGGATGTCTTAGGATACGTGGATGGCAGATGACACCACACCGGTTAGGACACGTAGCAATGGGTTTAAGTTGGATAAGTTCAGGTTCAACAAAGACATAGGTAAGAATTGGTTTACCAACAGTGGTGGATGAGTAAAACTGACGTAGAAGTCATGTGGTGAGCGCCAACACGATAGATACATTCAAAAAGAGGTTAGATAAATTCATGGATGGGAGGGGTATGGGGCGTTAGTTTGGTGCCGTGGTATATATATATATATATATATATATATATATATATATATATATATATATATATATATATATATATATATATATATATATATATATATATATATATATATATATATATATATATATATATATATATATATATATATATATATATATATATATATATATATATATATATATATATATATATTTTAATCCAAAGCTGGATGTTGCGCCTACGTACTCAACGACATAACTTGCTCTCGTGCCCACGAACTTGACTCTTCAGAATTTTCCACCATCTGGGTAAGACTTCATTGTCATTCTACTACTAAATACATCTGTGCTGTTATCTCTCACCTAACTCTACTAACTATGTAAAATTCTTTGACTATTTGAACTCTTAAGTGGAGCACATCTTGACCCACTTTCCCTTTGCTGAAATCTCCATCTTGGGAGATTTTAATGTTCACCACCAGCTTTGGCTTTCATCCTCTTTCACTGACCAGCCTGGTGAACAAGCCTACAACTTTGCTTTCCTCAATGACCTAGAGCAGTTGGTTCAACACTCTACACGTATTCCCGACCGTCTTGGAGACCTGCCCAACATACTAGATCTCTTCCTTACCTCTAACCCTTCTACTCACTCTGTCAAACTGTTCTCTCCGTTGGGCTCCTCCGATCACAACCTTATTTCTGTATCTTGTCCTATCGCTCCTGTACACCCTCTGGACCCACCGAAGAGGCGATGCTTCTGGCATTTTGCTTCAGCTCGGTGGGACGACCTGAGGATGTACTTTTCCGATTTACCGTGGAATGATTACTGCTTCCAGGATAGAGACCCCTCTGTGTGTGCCCTGCGCATCACAGAGGTGACTGTCTCTGGAATGGAGACATACATTCCACGTATTTTCTCTACTCCTCATGCTAAAAAGCCTTGGTTTAATCACGCTTGTTCTCGTGCTGTCAAAGATAGAGAGGCAGCTCACAAAAGGTACCAGAGCCTTCGAACTCCCGCTAACCATGTCCTTTAGATTTCTGCCCGGAATCGTGCCAAATCTATTCTCCGACTTACCAAAAACTCCTTCATTGATAGAAAATGCCAACACCTTGCTTTTTCTAATTTTTCCCGTGACTTCTGGTATCTAGCCAAAAACATCTCCACCAGCTTCACTTCTTCATCTTTCCCTCCTCTCCTTAGTCCTGACGGCAACAATGCCGTCTCATCTATCTCTAAGGCTGAACTCTTCTCTCAAACTTTCTCTAAAAACTCCACTCTGGACTCATCCCCCCTCTGACTCCTTTATGCCTGTTATTAAGATTCTTAAGAGTGATGTTTTCTATGCTCCCTATGGCCTCAATCCTCAGAAGGCTTATGGACCTGATGGAGTGCCTCCTATTGTCCTTAAAAACTGTGCTTCCGTGCTGACACCCTGCCTGGTCAAACTCTTTCGCCTCTGCCTGTCAACATCTACCTTTCCTTCCTGCTGGAAGTATGCCTTCATACAGCCTGTGTCTAAGAAGGGTGACCGTTTCAATCCCTCAAACTACCGTCCTATAGCTTTGCTTTCTTGTCTATCTAAAGCTTTTGAATCTATCCTTAACCGGAAGATTCAAAAGCACCTTTCCACTTCTGACCTTCTATCTGATCGCCAGTATGGGTTCCGCAAGGGGCGTTCTACTGGTGATCTCCTTGCCTTCCTAACTGATTCTTGGTCATCCTTTCTTAGCCGTTTCGGTGAAACCTTTGCTATTGCGCTGGACAAATCAAAAGCCTTTGATAGGGTCTGGCACAAATCTTTGCTTTCCAAACTACCCTCCTACGGTTTCTATCCTTCTCTCTGTGCCTTTATCTCCAGTTTCCTCTCTGACCGTTCTATTTCTACTGTGGTAGACGGTCGCTGTTCTTCCCCTAAACCCATTAATAGTGGTGTTCCGCAGGGTTCTGTCCTATCTCCCACTCCCTTTCTGTTGTTCATTGATGATCTTCTTTCCAAAACAAACTGTCCTATCCATTCTTACGCCGATGACTCTACTCTGCATTATTCAACTTCTTTTAATAGAAGACCCACCCTACAGAAACTAAATGATTCCAGGCTGGAGGCGGCAGAACGCTTAGCCTCAGACCTTACTATTGTTTCCGATTGGGTCAAAAAGAACTTGGGGTCCTTCAATGCCTCAAAAACACAGTTTCTCCACCTATCCACTCGACACAGTCTTCCAAACAACTATCCCCTATTCTTTGACAACACTCAGCTATCATGCACCTTCTTCAACACTAAACATCCTCGGTCTATCCTTAACTCAAGATCTCAACTGGAAACTTCATATCTCTTCTCTTACTAAATCAGCTTCCTCGAGGCTAGGCGTTCTGTACCGTCTCCGCCAGTTCTTCTCCCCCGCACAGTTGCTATCCATTTACAGGGGCCTTGTCCGCCCTCGTATGGAGTATGCATCTCACGTGTGGGGGAGCTCCACTCACACAGCTCTCTTGGACAGAGTGGAGTCTAAAGCCTCGGTCACACATTCACGTATCAAGCCCACGTATGCTCACGTATGTGATTTTTGGCCCATACGTGGCCATACGCGGGGTTTGTTGCCGTTATCAACTGGATACGTGTCAGGAGCCGATGTACATAAAGCTTGCACGGTCAACATAGGGACGCCATAACGTAAGAACGAGGTAATGCGTATTAAGCCTACGCACTGCGCAAGCATGACGTGACGCATACCCGAATTGCCACGGCAAGAGGCCACACCCCCACAAGTAGTGCGTGGCAGAACACGTAACACCCACGTACGTATACTGTATGTGTAACGTGGTGCGTTACGACCCTGCGTCATCTTCACGTTATCCCCACGTACGTCGGTGGGTAAACGTGAGAGGTACGTACATAAGGGCCGTGCTGCACACCTGTGACTGCGGTTCCCGTCAACATCTACCTGCAGCAAGAAGTACTTCCCTCCTGCTGAATCAACATGGAGAACATTGAAGACATCCTTGCCCTTATAACACCAGCAAACAGCTATAACACATAATTAATGGAGGCCATCCTGGAATATGTGCACGCCATGGTACTGGTGTTAGTTGTGAAGGTCCACCTTGCAAGTGAAAAAACAGAAAAAAAGAGGAGGCCGAGGAGGGTTGGGCTTGGCCGTACCTGCAAAGAAGAGTGGAGCTAGGCCACTATGACAACCTGATGGAGGAGTTGGCAACCGAAAGTCCAGAACTGTACAGGAATTTTACCCGGATTGACAAGGACCTCTTCAGTGAAATAGCTGAACTTGTCACACCCCACATTCAGAAACAACGCACATTCTGAGAGAATCCCTTGAGCCAGGCCTGCGTGTGGCTACCACCCTACGTTTCTTCGCCACGGGTGACTCATACAAGAGTCTGTAATACTCATTCCGATTAGCCCACAACATCATTAGTTACATTGTACCAGAGACCTGCAGGGCTATTGTTGCTGTCTACGGAGATGAGGAACTGCAGGTGCCACAAACACCAGAGGCTTGGAAGCAGGTTGCCCGCGGGTTGTTGGAGGTTTGGGTGACCCTGAAGCTAAAGAAGCCCCCTTCCGTGATCTCTTGGTGGTGTTCTTAGGCATAGTTGAAAGCAGTGGCGATGAGGTCTACTGACGAGGGCGCCGGCGGGGGTGAGAGGCGGTGGTGGTGGCTTCGAGGTATATGCTGTTGCTAGTCCGAGAGAGGAACTGAAGCCGCAAGCCCGCCGCACGGCGTATATACATCATGCACAACGTTGCAACATCGTCGTGGGTACCCGAGGAGCGGTGCTGGTGCCACGGATGCTCCTGCACAGCTTGAGGACCCACGCATTGCGTTGCGGGAACAGGGGAGCAGCGTGGAACCACGTGTAAGCGCCCCGCAAGCATGCCGTAAGCGCCACGTATGCGCCACGTTGTACGTGTGGAGCCACGTAAAATGGCGGTTGACGTGAGCAGTCACGTATCTTTTGAACATGTCAAAAGATGCGTGGCTCCCCACGCACGCTCGGGTGGTGCGTAGCGACCCCCCGTCTCCGCCCCGTATGCCCACGTACGTAAATACGCATTACGGGACATTTACGTAGTACTTACGTAAGCGGTTACCGACTACCAATTTCTGTTTGTGCGTGGACGTACGTGGCTTGATACGTGAATGTGTGACCGAGGCATAAGGCTCTTCGTCTCATCAGATCTCCTCCTCCTACTAATAGTCTTCTACCTCTTAAATTTCGCCGCCATGTTGCCTCTCTTTCTATCTTCTATCGACATTTTCATGCTGACGGCTCTTCCGAACTTGCTAACTGGATGCCTCCCCCCCTTCCGCGGCCTCGTCACACACGACTTTCTACTCAAGCTCATCCCTTTACTGTCCAAATCCATTACGCAAGAGTTAACCAGCATCTTCACTCTTTCATCCCTCACGCTGGTAAACTTTGGAACAATCTTCCTTCATCTGTATTTCCTCCTGCCTACGACTTGAACTCTTTCAAGAGGAGGGTATCAGGACACCTCTCCTCCCGAAATTGACCTCTCTTTCGGCCACTCCTCTAACTCTTTTTAGGAGCAGTGAGTATCGGGCTTTTTTTTAACATTTGTTACCTTTTTTATGCCCTTGAACTGCCACCTCGGCTCTATAGATATATATATATATATATATATATATATATATATATATATATATATATATATATATATATATATATATATATATATATATATATATATATCCTTAGAAAATGCTTTCTACACCTTATTTTTTTTCTAAAATAACAAATTGATATAGTGTAGATAATACCTAATAAAACATAAAAACAAATATATTTTCTTTACCCCATTAGTAAATCATTTTACAATAATGAAAATAACCAGTAACGTACTGATATGGAACATGAAAGAAGAACCAGAACAAGTGCAAGAAATAAGAGTAGTAAAAGAAATAAAATATCTTGAAATTATTATAGAAAACAAAAGGAACATGTATGAAAGACAAATCTGTGAACATAAATAATTAAGGCTCAAAAGGTGTCCAACATAACATATTCCATCATCGCAAGAAGCTGTAATAAATTGTTAATTGGGAAAACTTTCTGGAAAAGTGTCGCTACCATCTGTGCTATATGGAAACAGAATTATAAACTACACAGAATCAGACATAGATCGAGAACCTATATAAAATAGAAAACAAAGTGTATAGACAGATCTTAAGCTCCAAATACACTGCCGAATTTTGGCCACGAACTTGACGCCGAATAAGTTCGTGAAAAAACTCGGCGACCGGTTCGCCTACATGACCAAGATTCTTACAGTTTGTGACCATTCGGCGACGTGTCGGCGAATGCTCAAGACAATTCGGGGACAATTCGGAGACATGTCGCCGACTATTCGGCGTCCATGTCGCCGAGCTCAAAATCTAAAATTTTAACGTTTTTTTTGTCGCGGAATAACTGGTGACATGTCTCCGAATTGTCTTTGCATGTCCCCGAAGTGTCGGCAACATGTCGGGGACAATTCTCCGACAATGCCAAGATTTCTGACAGCTGATCATCTGATGCTCATGTGGCATACAAAAGCACGGGAGTCCGCGCCTACCACATGGACTACTACAACCCCCGGGGAGCAGTGACCTGGCAGGACAGTATTGTGGGCGAGTAAATACCGTGTGTGATGATATGTGGTAATATGTATGATAGTATGTGTAATAAAATGTATAAATGTGACTTGTTTTTGTTTTGCCCTCCTACAAATATTTTAGAATGAATGAATGTTTACGTAATATTAATAAACAAACCAGTAACTGAAAGAAGAAATAAATTTAAATAACTGAAAATGAAACAAAGGTTAAATAATGGCTGAATAATGATATTAAGAAATAAATAAAGTAATAAATAGTAAATTAATTATGAAATAATTAATTATGATAGGTAGATAGATAGACCCCCGTGTACACCTCCCACCGCGACCCGTTTGCCGTGTCGTGATTAATTTGCCGAATATTCGGGGACATGTCCCCGAATAGTCTTGGCCATTCGGCGACATGTCGGAGACATGTCCCCAAATAGTCGGCGACATGTCGGCGACAAATTTGCCAATAAAATTAAAATTTCAACGGTCAAAATTCGGCGACAATTCGCCGAACACCGTAAATCGGACGCCGAATTGTCTGCGACATGTCGGCGACATTTCGGCGACAATTCGGCGTCCATTTTGCATTCGTGCACATTCGGCGAACGGCCACGAATTTTTCACGCAACATGAAACTTTCGTGGCGGTCGTGACCAACTGTCAAAAGTCGCGCGGTGGACGCAGACATGTCCCCTAACGGCCAAGAACAGGCAAGAAAGATGCCGAACTTGTCCGCGACACAGGATGACTTGCATATTCGCGTACATTCGTGAGCCAGAATTCGGCAGTGTATTTGGGGCTTTAGGAGGACAGAATTGTATACACATATGTGTGCACTGAGGGGAGAGATAGGAACATCACTGATGAAAACAAGAATTATGAAAGATAATTAAGTTATACTTATTAAAGCACATAAAAGATGGAAAAAAATGAGCTGAAAACTGTAGTAAGAAAAATGGAAGGAAAAGGAAAATATAAATGGATATATAGTAGGCTAACTAAATAAATATATAATGGAACTCAAATTAACAAATGGAATATAGACAATAACAAGAGAACAGGTAAAGGAACTGACAATTAAGGAAGTGGGACAACGAAAAATGGAATTTGGAAGTGGCAAATGAAACAAGTTTGAGTAGAGAGCCGGTATGATTCGGACAGTGGGATGGTCCGGCCATCACACTTATTGTAAAGTGTATGGGACTGAGTGCCGCGAGATTTTGTGTGAATGTGCAAAACTTTGTTGCCTTGGCCCACAAAGGGACAACCACGCCCTCAGAGCTGTTATTTTCGATGCAATTCCTATTTTATGTTTTTCTGCATCTCGTATGTAATATTTTCAGGGTGTATCATAAGCTCTCGCTTCAAAAACGTGCCAATTAGCGAGATGTAAATTATTTCGGTGACGGAGCGATGCACGGCGAAGGTATTGCCGTATAACATAATCACCCAGCTCTCGTGCTGGAAAAGGAGTGTGACCACACATTTGCTTTTTTATAGTCGTGATGATTCGGACGGTTGATTTTTTCATGATTTTTATAAAACTTATATGAATTTAAACATTATAGGTGTTGCAACGGTTATATAAAGGTTAATTTGGTTGATTTATATTCAGATATTATGCTTGTGAGAAGAGAAGGAAGCCATAATACCAAAAATTTTGAGATGTTTCTTGTAGTTCTCCTTTTATTTATTTCCCCTCTAAATATTGAGAGGATACTTTGTCCTTATATAAATGTTTTGTAGAAGATATAATCTTGTTTATTAGCTAATCAAACTTAAGTTATATTAATATTATGACGAGTATCATGAGTGTCCGTACCATCCCACCTCCCAGGCCGAACCATCACCACGGGTGGGGATGGTTCGGACGATTTAGAAACTTGTCTTTCACCACCTACATCTGAAAACTGGAAATAGCTACGAGTGTCATATTAGCAGCCTAAAGAGCCAAAGGATGGAGGAACATTTTGAGATCAACAAAATATATATATATTACACTATTACTTAAACTTCTTTTTCTAAAAATATTTTTCTAAAAAGTGTCCGAATCATACCGGCTCTCCTATATACATACAATTAATGGAAAGAATCAATTAATAGAAGAGGAAATATACGACAACTTCTTTCATCAGTGACATGCATTGTTGAAGGCAGACACACAAACAGACAGTCAGAGTGCAAGCTGTGGAGCAGAGATGGAGAACATTATTCATTTTGTGCTACGTACCCTGTATATGGTGCTCGTTTCTGCAAGACACAAGAAGAAGAGCGATAGAACTGCAACTTGCAACCGTACCAGGAAGCCGAATTAAGATGAAATAATTGAAAGATTTCTATTCGAAGACGATCGAAAGACTGAAGGAGAAAAAAAAAAATACTACACCGGCAAGAGAGAAAAGATTAGAAGAGTGATCTCTGCAGTATATTCTACTTTAAGGACTAGTATTTACTCTATCTCTATATTCATTTCCATCTAGTGCTTGGGCAATGTTCTCCGTCCCCACATTTTTTCTTATTGTCCAGGGGGAGGCCGACAGGTACCGCCCCCCTCCCTTGTTGTGCTTTCCTTCCTACCATTGTATCTTTTTAGTTTCATGGTGCTACCTACACATGTACTAATAGTTGTATAATCACACACTGTCCTGCCTGGGGATTGGGATGGCATGTTCCTCCCTTCTCCCTTGTTGTTTATCTGCAACAATAAACTATCAATCAATCAATCATCAATCAATAGGAGGTGCCGTTGTAAAGGCAATACCTCCGACACCATCACATCACATCAGTGTGACATGACTGTGAGTACCCTGGGGGCTGGGGGGAACCCCGGGGCCCTGCGTGGGGAGGGCGGTAGAGGAGGCACCGCAGGGCACGAAGGAGGGAACCTCAGGGAAGGTGGCACTGGGTGGCGGTGAGCCCCGACCCGCGGACAGTAGGGCACCCTTTCCGGGGCGCGGCCCACAGCTCGCTGCTGTCTCAATAATTACACCCAAGCTTGCACCGTGCACGTTTACCTATTACAAACTTACCGCTTACGTAGTGCCCGTTTACCTATTACAAGCTTACGTAGTGTAGGTTTACCTATTATAAGCTTAAGTAGTGCAGGTTTACCTTCTACAAGCTTACGTAGTGCAGTTTTACCTTTTACAAGCTTACGTAGTGCAGTTTTACCTAATACAAGCTTACATAGTGCAGGTTTACCTATTACAAGCTTATGTTGTGCAGGTTTACCTATTACAAGCTTATGTAGTGCAGGTTTACCTACTACAAGCTTATGTAGTGCAGGCTTACCTATTACAAGCTTATGTAGTGCAGGCTTACCTATTACAAGCTTATGTAGTACAGGTTTACCCAGTACAAGCTTACCTACTATAAGCTTATGCAGGTTTACCTATTACAAGCTTTTGGGGGTTCAGATGAAGGGTTGGTAATATTTCAGAATCACACACAAACTTAGTTATTAGCTTACCCATATAAGCTTTATGGGACTCGGGTGATGGCTTGGTATTATTTCAGAATCACATCCAAGCTCAACCATTTCAGGTTCACCTATATCAAGCTTTTTGTGACTCCGGTGACTGCTCAGGGATTGTTGAGGGAAGGGCAGCCTGCTAATTTTGAGACCCTGACTATTGCTGTATATGTTTTTTATTACGGAGAAAGTTTATTTTCCGGAAACCACTGAATGGTTGACTTTTCAATGCCTGATGTGCACCCGCCGCTGCCCCGTCCTGTCCCGGGCTGTGTATTTCCACCAGCCCACACCACATGCCTAATAAATGTAAATTAACCTAACTTAGCGTAACCTGCAAGGCCCCCCCTCACCCCCCACCCTGTGTTTTCACATTATACATCATTATATCAAAATTATTTCTGTTTTCTGAAAGTTATTCATTACTGCACTGCATTCAGGGAACAAAAGAATCCGTAATATAAGTACGTATTAGCTGCACAAGAGATGGCTACCCCTTCCTCAACATTAGCCCAAGCTTACCTGTTTTAAGCTTACTTATATCCATCTTACCTATAACAATCTTACCTATTGCAGTTGTGTGTTAGGTTAAGACTTCCCTCACCAATCATTCCAGTCACCACGCTGGCACTGTTACCGCCGTCCTGTTACCGCCAGTGACATCAGTGGCTCAGTGTGAAGCTTATCACACGTATTTATCCTTAAAAATTAAGCCTAACAAAAGTAACCAAAGTAAATCTTACCTAACCTGACCTGACCTGACTTTATTAGCTATGTGGTAAAATTTCAGAAGTACACCCGTCTCCCTGCAGTATACCTCCACCCGTGTCATTGCGAAGGACACCTTTGTGGTGTTCTTTTGCACTAATTGCCGCTGCCTGTTTTTTTTTTTTTTCATTTGATAGTTTTTCATTCCTGTGAGTGCTCTGAGGCATCATTTGGGTATTACTCCAGAAGTACATCCAAGCTTCCCTACTTCACTTGCATGGGAGTTAAGACTCAAATCAGCTGTCACATTCAGTTATTTGGGTCATGCTGTTACCGTTTTTTTCTTCCTCTTAATAGTAAATTTATGGCAGAATATTGTAAAAAATTAAACATAACAAAACTAACCCAAACTAATCGGTAAAATTCCAGAATAACACCCGTCCCACTATGAAGGATGTCTTTGTGTGGTATTTACATCCTCTATTGCTGCTTCCCATTTTTTATTTTATTGTTTTTTGGTTTGTTTGAGTGTTTTGATCCATCGTTTGTTGCAGAGATGAATAATAGCCATAGTAAGACCATGTTAATCTTGACCCTCGACTCTACGGCCACCATGTTGTGCGCAGGCCACTCTGGCCTGAATGTTGTCAAGTTAGGCTAGATTTCTTTTGGTTAGGTCAGGTTAGGTTTGATTTGGTTTGGTTAGTTTTGTTACGTTTAGTGTTTTCCGATAAATATGTGTGATAGGCTTCACGCTGTGCTGTTGTTGTCACTGGCGACGGCTGCGGTGGTGAGCCAGAGGGTTATGCCGCCTGCAGCTACGCGGGTTCCCACACACATTTCATGGCTCTTTTCACAGTTGCTTTTTCTTTCTCTTCACTCTTTCCTATTGTTTTCCAGGTGGTTTAAAGTTAAGTAGAAAATATGTATGACAGCAGATCAAGTAGGAAATGAGATATTGGCATGTGAATACAGTAATGCCAATCTTGACCACATTGTCATGGCCATGTTACGGTTATTATTCACACGACAGCAAACACTGCCTCAAAACACTCCCCTTAACTTGAAAAAACTACCAAATGGAAGAAAACTCTGAAAACAGGAAACTGCAGTAAAGGAAGTGTTTACCCTCGGTGCAAATTAAGAATTTTGGGCACTCAGCACACGGCCGTGTTGCTTGCCGTCTGAACCATAAGAACGTAAGGAGTTTGCAAGAGGCCAATTGGCTTACACAAGGAAGCTTCTGTAATCCTAACCCTACCTTACCTCACTATCCATGAATTTATCCAACCTCTTCTTGAATGCATCTATGGTATTGGGTCCTTGACTGAGTTGACCTGCCATCTGGTGGCCCTGCTGGAGCCTCTGCCAGAGCAAAGCGCTGCGGCGTGCTGGGGTCCAGCGAGGCTTAATTGGCATTTTTCTGTAACTAACAAAATATCAGAGTTGTAATGGTCACTCATGTTTACACCAATAAATCTGAGTGCTGTACATTATTCATGTCGTTGTAATGAACACTGTTGGCAAAATAAGAGCATTCATCAATATATCCTACAACACTCTATCCCGTGGTTAATAGGAATGTATCAGTGCAGCCTCTTGGGTAAATATTTCCGTCATGCAAGAAAGAGAAGTCAAACAAGTCTGGCATGGTGTCATGCTCTCAAAATTTTAAAGCACTAGTGGAAGGAAGTGTTGAAAATTTTGCCACTCAACATTCCTCCAGCTGGCATGCCACTGTCTTAACATGATGCATTCCTCTGTCCCTCCAATCAGAGCATGGGAGGTTGTTTGCACTGCTGATAAACATATCGTACGCTGCCAACAACAAATATTATATTTATTTCTTATTTTTAATTTAAATCATAATACATGTATCTTTAGCATCTTATAATATTACATTTACTATATGGAATTATAAAGGCACAACATAGAGCATGTGACGATTGTTTATGCGGGAAAAAATATATTTAAATTTCCTATTTCTTGCATTTCCCCCATTTCTTAACCCTTTCACTCCGGCGACGCCGACGTCGGCGTCCGACAGGCGTCCGACAACGTCACCGTATGGAAAGGGTTAGTCCTCTTCTAAATCTCTTAATCCTCTTCCATTTCCTCTTAATCCAGTAGGGGGTGGCTTGGATAAGCGGTGGCTGAGTGGTAGCGTGCTGGGCCCACGTTCACCATGTGATGGACGATGCGAGTTCGAATCCCCACGCTACCACCTTGGATTTTTCAGTCACCGCTGAGTGGCTTAAAACTACTCACATGCTGTCCTGAAGACCACCCATCAACCCAGACTCTAAAGGAAACTGTCCAAGTGAATCAAGAACGAGTTCCGGGGCCCAGCATGAGCCAAGAGAAAATGGCGTCACTATAAACACTTGCCTGCGCCATGACGGGCTGGGGCCGACTACCATCCAGGCCCCTCAAGCAAGTCTACCAGCGCTATAGGCATAGATGTAAAAGAAAAAAAAAACTTAAGAGGAAATGGAAGTGGATTAAGAGGAATCTAGAGGAGGATTGAGAGGTTTAGAAGAGGATTAATCCTCTTCCATTTCCTCTTGACCCTTTCCATACTGTGACACTGACGTCTGCATCATGGATGGAAAGGGTTAAATACTACTAGTAAGTCAAGTGTCTATATCGTAGCTATGAGAAAAATATGTGATATCTAAATAATAGCAAAAAACTATTAAGAAATTTTTTTTGAACGTACGTTGCATGCATATTAATTTTGGTATTTCCACCAGGCCCACCAGATGACAAGTAGTGTTGTTCAGTGAAAGACCCAATGGCACCCACAACATGACTGCAAAGTCTATTCCATTCATCCACCACTCTGTTGGTAAACCAATTCTTGCCTATGTCTTTGTTGAATCTGAATTTATCTAACTTAAAACCATTGCTAAGTGTCCTACCTGGATTTACAACCAAACCCTTTTTTTTACATCTCGGCCTGCAGCACCAGTAGGCTTTTTTTTTCAGGGGCCTGGTGGTCGGCCCAAGCCTGTCACGGCGCAGGCAATTTTTATAGTGGCACCAGTTGCCAGTTATGCTTGGCTCCTGCTGCCCTCCGGAACTCATTCTTGATTCACTTGGACAGTTTCTTCTAGAGTCCGGGTTGATGGATGGTCTTTTGGACAGCATGTGGGTAGTCTTAGGCCACTCAGCGGTGACTGAAAAATCCCAGGTGTTAGTGTGGGGATTCAAACTGACGTTGTCCATGGC
Organism: Eriocheir sinensis; assembly: GCF_024679095.1. Classification (NCBI taxonomy): domain Eukaryota; kingdom Metazoa; phylum Arthropoda; class Malacostraca; order Decapoda; family Varunidae; genus Eriocheir; species Eriocheir sinensis. The sequence goes on from NC_066571.1 coordinate 162,660, forward strand.
GCTGTGAATGCTAGGCCCACACGCTAACCACTCAGCCACCGCCATCCCATTTAGCTACATCCCCTTTATTAAAGCCCTTCATCCATTAATAAACTTCAATCAGGTCTCCTCACAACCTCCGCCTTTCTAGAGAGTGTAGATTTGAATTCTTCAGTCTGTCCTCATAAGGCAAGTTTCTCACCCCTTGAATCATTTTTGTCATTCTTCTCTGTACAGATTCTAACATCTTGATGTCCATTCTATAGTAGGATGACAAAAGCTGAGCTGCATAATTGTGATGAGGTCTAACTAGTGTAAGTAAAGTTTGAGGATGATTTCAGCGCTCCTACTGCTTACGCTCCTTGAGATGAAACCCAGTACCCTGTTTGCACGATTTTTGCCTGAATGCATTGAGCCCTAGGATGTAGGTCAGCGCCACTAAGACTCCTAAGTCTCTCTCATACCCAGACCTGCTTAGAGGAGTGTCATTTAAGAAGTAATTGTGTGAATAGTTATTCCTACCTACACTCAGAATACTACACTTCCCAACATTAAATTCCATCTGCCACTTCCCTGCCCAATCATATAGTCTGTTAAGCTCACCCTGGAGAATGCTAGCGTCCTGGTCTGATTGAATTACTCTACCGATCTTGGTATCATCTGCAAACTTACTGACATCACTGCTAATTCCTGTGTCCAAATCATTGACGTAAATGATAAAAAGCAGTGGACTCAGCACTGACCCCTGCCGGACTCCACTCGTAACACTGCCCCATTCAGATTTTTTACCATTGATTAGCACTCTCTGCTTCCAACCACAAAGCCAAGCCCCAGTCCAATTCAAAACTGTCCCATCTATGCCGTGAGCCTGTAGTTTTAGTAATAGCCAGTGATAGGGACTTTGTGGAATGCTTTAATGCAGGGGTTCCCAAACCAGGGGTCGGGACCCCAAGTGGGGTCGGAATGCTCATTATGTGGGGTCATAAAGAGGTCATGGGGTTGATGGGGTCGCTGAGGTACCCCCAAGGCCTGGGAGTACGAAATATCCAAGTAGGGATTATGAGACCATGTCAAATTCATTGCTGTATAGTACTTTCATTGAGAAAAAATAACAAGTCATATAATAAATTATAATTGCTTCAAGCAGCCTTACACGAACCACGACTGACCGTTGAATCCCCCCTCTCCCTCACTCCCTTACAACCCTCCCCCGAGTCAACTGATATTACATCACAACCGCAACTTCTGATCTTCGGAAGATTTCTAAAGGAGAGCTCTGTCATTGAGGAACTGCTTGCTTGCAAATCACTCGAAACTACAACAAAACGTTAGGATATATTTAATGCTATAGATAAGTTCTTCACTGAAAACAACCTGGACTGGAGTAAAGTAATTGAATGTAGCATGGATGGTGCCCCATCAATGATGGGTAAGAATATTGAAGTGCGTGGAATTCTATCAAGAAAACACCCTCACATTAAAATAAACCACTGTATCATCCATCGTCAGAGTTTGGCTCCAAAAGACATGTCTCCGAACTTCGCTGATGTGATGCAGGTAGTCATTTCTATTGTCAATTATGTGAAGGTCAGGGACCTGAATTCTCGCATGTTCAAACAGTTGTGCATCACTGAAAATTCTAATCACCACACTCTGCTAATGCACACTGCTGTCAGGTGGCTGGCACGAGGAAAAACTTTGGAAAAGGTTTTCATTCTTTGCCGTGAAGTGGCCACATCCTTGCAAGATCAGGGGCACTAGAATTATTGTTATTTTCGTGATCCACACTTTCTTGCTCGCCTTGCACTTCTGACTGACGTTTTTGAGCACATTAATAAGTTCAACACTGAACTTCAAGGAACAGAGAAATGGGTGTTTGACCTTCAGGGTACAATAAAGGCTTTTGTCAGCAAACTGCAGATACTACAAGAAGCTGAAGCTGATAGTTACTCTCATTTCCATCACTACTTGGAATTTACAGCTACAAAGGATATTGACTTTGATGAAGCACTGGATCTCACAGTAGAGAAACAGGATTTACTTAATTATTTGCAGAATCTGAGAATGAATATGAATGCTAGATTCCCAAAGTTGCTAACCGAGTCTTTTGATTTTGTGCAATTTCCATTCAAAACTGATGCAAAACAGTGTGGTTCTATTGCACTTGAAATGGCAGAGTAGCATGTTATGTAGTGTTTTTAGTATCACCAGTTTGTAATTGCCAAATTTGAGAATTCCATTTTGATTACCTTTCTTTTGTAAGTAAAATCTAAATATGTTTTATGTGTTAATTTCTCCTTTACATAAATACCATCATGTGACCAAAAATTCACAATAGTGCTGTAAAAGTAGAAGTAAACATAAACACTTGGGATATTTATATATATATATATATATATATATATATATATATATATATATATATATATATATATATATATATATATATATATATATATATATATACATACTTGGGGTCGCACTGAACAGTTTAAAGTGCTGAATGGGGTCGTGCTAGGAAAAGCTTGGGAACCCCTGCTTTAATGAGATCTAGATATAGTATGTCATAGTTTTCATCTCTGTCAACTGCCTTGATTACTTTAGTGTAGAAGGCAAACAGGTTAGTAATGCAAGACCTACCTTCGGGAACCCATGCTGTGAGTCATGAATGGACATGTTTCCGGTTCTGGGAAGAGCCTAGAAATGCATTGTGCCACATACCAATGATAACCTTAATGCAGGATTCACTGGCACAGACAAAAATATCTTCCCTGGAGTATTTTTGTCCGTACTCCTGCACATTGGCATGAAGCACCAACGCCTTTGGGTTAGGTCTCCAGGCATTGCTAGCCACTAGAAACATACACCTAAAGTTGGCGCCGTGGCAGCCTTCTTCCGACTAGCTACCTCGTGACGTCATGACCAATCAGCACCCGTTTCCAAGCCACATGATTTTTCCTCAACTTAAATATTAACCATATTTTATACCACATTCACTATTTTACATGAAGAAAAAATATTACCATAGCTGAATTTAGGGCCTATTTTATCCATACAGACAGAATTTGAAATACAGTCGTCCCTCAAATAGTACGGTTTCCAATAGTACGGTTTCGGTTTTATACGGATTGTCATGGAAGATTTTTTTAGGATTTTTTAATTTCCCGCTCATCGCACCAAGTAGCATGGCGTGAGTGGCAACACTGCTCTACCAGACTGCCTCTCACCCCATGCACATTCCCTCAGTCCGTGTGTGTGCACAACATCAGGAACACTTGTTTTGCCAGATTGAAACCAATGCGCTTTCCCTAAGTCTGTGTGTGCACAACCTCAGCTACGCTTCTGCATTACCACATAACATGAACATGGGGCTCAAGATACAAGCCAAAACACCTACTGAATGCACCCCAAAGCGTTCGAGAAAGGTATTCACCTTGCAGAGGAATTCAGATTTAGAAGAAGTTACGTTTTGGTACGAGTTACGCTGCGGTAGGGAGAGCTTACCGCGTGGCTCAGCTTCTACTCGCCGGCCAAAATTGCCAGTTATGCATTTTCTGATGTAGTGTTTACACGCTGGGCAACGGAGCCATCCTGGCAGCGCTGCCTTCCACATTGCCAGCGAGCAAGCCATGTCATACACTCACTCTCTCATAAGCCCCAAATACACTGCCGAATTTTGTCTCACGAATGTGCGCGAATATGCAAGTCATCCTGTGTCGCGAACAAGTTCGGCATCTTTCTTGCCTGTTCTTGGCCGTTCGGGGACATGTCTGCGTCCACCATACGACTTTTGACAGTTGGTCACGACCGCCACGAAAGTTTCATGTTACATGAAAAATTCGCGGCCGTTCGCCGAATGTGCACGAATGCAAAATGGACGCCGAATTGTCGCCGACATGTCGCAGACAATTCGGCGTCCGATTCGCGGTGTTCGGCGAATTGTCGCCGAATTTTGACCGTTGAAATTTAAATTTTATTGGCAAATTTGTCGCCGACATGTCGCCGACTATTCGGGGACATGTCGCCGAATGGCCAAGACTATTCGGGGAGATGTCCCCGAATATTCGGCGAATTAATCACGACACGGCAAACGGGTCGCGGTGGGAGGTGTACACGGGGGTCTGTCTATCTATCTATCTATCTATCTATCTATCTATCTATTTATGTATTATCTTTCTATCTATCTATCTATCCATCTCTCTCTCTCTCTCTCTCTCTCTCTCTCTCTCTCTCTCTCTCTCTCTCTCTCTCTCTCTCTCTCTCTATATATATATATATATATACGGAATAAAATAATACTATAACAATAAATAGTAAACAAGAAAATATGAAAAACAAGAAGAATCATGAATATATAAAATAGGTATGGAACTAACATTTTCATTTATTTCATAACTAATTTACTATTTATTACTTTATTTATTTCTTAATATCATTATTCTGCCATTATTTAACCTTTGTTTCATTTTCAGTTATTTAGATTTATTTCTTCTTTCAGTTACTGGTTTGTTTACTGATATTACGTAAACATTCATTCATTCTAAAATATTTGTAAGAGAGCAAAACAAAAACAATCACATTTATACATTTTATTACACATACTATCATACATATTACCACATATTACCACACATGGTATTTACTCGCCCACAATTCTGTCCTGCCAGGCCACTGCTCCCCGGGTGTTGTAGTAGTCCATGAGGTAAGCGCGGATTCCCGTGCTTTTATATGCCACATGGGCATCAGATGATCAGCTGTCAGAAATCTTGGCACTGTCGGAGAATTGTCCCCGACATGTCGCCGACACTTCGGGGACATGCGAAGACAATTCGGAGACTTGTCGCCAGTTATTCCGCGACAGAAAAAACCGTTAAAATTTCAGATTTTGAGCTCGGCGACATGGAGGTCGACTAGTCGGCAACATGTCTCCGAACTGTCCCCGAATTGTCTTGAGCATTCGCCGACATGTCGCCGACATGTCGCCGAATGGTCACGAACTGTAAGAATCTTGGTCATGTCGGCGAACCGGTCGCCGAATTTTTCACGAAATGATTCGGCGTCAAGTTCGTGGCCAAAATTCGGCAGTGTATTTGGGGCTTTACTCTCTACCACAGTTGCTATTGCTCTCTAATTCATAACTGAAAATAAGATACGAAACGGTAATTATGGAGATTGACTCCGCGCCTCCAAAATACGACATTACGCCTCCATATTATAAAGTCAAGGGACGGATATTTAAACTACTACAACCGAATTTTAAATATCCTGACCTCTAATGGGGGGGAGGCTTCGCTCCCGTCGACCCCCCCCAGCGTGGTAACACTACAGTGACTGCAGCAGAAAATGCATAACTGTCAACTTGGGCCCGTGGGTAACAGCTGAGCTAGGCGGGACTCGGATTCCGTAGGAGTACCCAGGAGTGTTTCAAGGGGGGCACTAATTTTATACGGATTTTCGAATAGTATGGGAGTCCTGGGTATTATTTGAGGGACGACTGTAAATATGTTGACTGGAAATATGTCCATTAAACTATATTTATCTAGAGTCTAGATGGTCCCGAATGCTCCTGGCTATAATTGTCTCCAGCATCTTGCCTACAACTGATGTTAAGGAGAAAATCTGCTGTGGATTAAAATTGCATCTATGGTCATGAATAATTTGTATGTTGTATATACACTTGACCCTCGATTTAATGGACCCTGATTTAACGGATTTCGGATTTAACGGACCACAAAATCTCAACGGACCCCGGCTATAGAAACATCAGAATCCTAGACAGAAAGCCATCGGGCTGTGTCTTGAGGCCGCGCCGCACAAATTACACCCACACACACTGTCTCATGGCCTCTAGCTCCGCCCACTTTTCGGCTGCTGGACAGGACGCATTGTATAGTGTGTGTCCGCTTTTATGGGGAAAATTAGAAACTGTAGACATCTTGTGCTTGTGCACACGCGTGCAGACAGCCCTGGTCGTGCGCCGGGTCCGGCCCCGAACAGCTGACGGGCGGCTGATGGCGATGACGAGCGTTGGCGGCGAGGCCCTCGCATCAGCGTCACCCACATGGCATCCCCATTGGGGCCCGCGCTAGTGTGGCTGCGTTTATTATGGGTTTGGGCCTCTCAATTTGCCAATTCCCATCCTCCACATGTTGCACATGACTCCTTTCCTTTCTTCCATCTCTTCTTTTTCAAAAAGAAGAGATGGAAGAAAAGAAAGAAGTCCCACACAACATGTGGAAAATAAGAATTAGCAAATTGAGGAGCCCGGGCCCACAATAAACACAGCCACACACACACACACACACACGGGCCCCAACGAAAGCACCACTCGGGCAGCGCCAATCAGGGTTGGCAGGTTATCGGGTTTCCCGCCAAATGTGGCGTTTTTTTTATCTTCGCTGGCGGGCAAATTTTTATGCTGGCGGGCTGGCGTTTTTTTGGCGGATTTCTGTCCTGCTTGGCGATTTTTTGGCGTCCTTTTGTCATTTTGTCCAGTAAATTTCAAATTATCCTTACTTTCAAAATTATCTTCGAGGTCATATGATTCATAAAACATGTAGCCTAGTTGACTGGTGAGCGACGAGAAGAATGTTCGCACTCAGCTGCTAATGATGATCCCTGCCCGCCCTCACACCCTGGGTCAGGGTCACTCCCTGCCCGCGACCTCTCCCCACTAGTTACCCTTCCCTCTCCGTGTCTCTTCCCTTTCCCTGGTCACGTACATCAGGTCAAGAGGGGATCAGATCAGATGAAATGAACATTAAGAAAATAATTTTTTGTTGTTTTATGAAAATTTTGAATTAATTTTTCTCCGCCATTTTTTTACTGACTTTCTTGTGACATGCACATCTGATAATTCACTGTTATTCTAACAATTTGTCAAGATGTGTTTTTGAAAACTGTAAAAACTGTAAAAATATTTTTTTTACTTATGAAATTGTTTTTGGAAAATTTTCCCATATATCGAAACTATGCTGTTTTACAAAAAAACATCTTGACAAATTCTACTACGATACACGATCTTGTATTTCCTAAAGTTTCATGAAAATCGTGCTGAAAGTAAAACCAAAAAATAATTTTATGTTCATTTTGTACTAGTTCTGAGAAAAATGTGATTAAAGTTTTGCTGAAGTTCTTCGGCCCAATGAAAGTACTATACTGTCAATGCTACTTTCATATGAATTTTATGGGATCAGTAATCACATATCAGTGAGTGCATAAAAAGATTTGTTGATGCATGAAAGGTTTTGTGGATGCACAAATCTCACCCATGGACATGTGCAATGATATGAATGTGGAGGCTGTTCTCCAGCAAAAAAACCAAGATCCACGAAGCAACACTTTTTCTATGAGTCCCCTGATGAGCCCATCAATGATGCTCTTAAAAAAATTGGAGGTGAACTTCTTCAATGTGGTAGCGGATGCTGCTATCTCATCACTACAGAAAAGAATGCAGACCTTGAGAGAAGTGAGAGACAGGTTTGGTGTGCTCACAAGCTTCTAAAACTTGTCAAATAAGGAGCTGATAAAGCAATCAGTAACCCTCAGTAACACCTTAAGTTATGGAGGACAATCTGATGTAGATGGAAAAGAGTTGGCACAAGAGCTAAAGAATATGCCTGAACTGCTATCTAAAAACATGACAGCACTTGAGCTGCTGACTCATCCATTAAAAGCAACTTACAGAGATCTATCCTAACCTCTGGGTTGCCCTCAGAGTAGCTGTTACCTTGCCAGTGACAGTGGCTGGAGCAGAGAGAGTTTTCCCAAGCTCAAGCTAATAAAAAACTTACCTGAGGTCCACCATGATGCAAGACCGCCTCAGTGGACTTTCTGTCATTAGTATTAATCATGTCGCGTCTGAAAAGATTTCTTATGATGACATCATTGATGATTTTGCCTTAAGAAAAGTCAGGATGATTAGGTATTAATAATAAAACTGCTACATACTCTTAAAGCTTCTAAGTATTTTTTTTTATTTTGCTATTTGCTAGTTGGCAATCATATTTCTTTATATAGCTAGATTGTGTGATGTATTTTCTGTTCAGTATATTTTTGTATATATTTTGTTTGCAATTTGTTTTGGAATCATATTATTATTCATAAATGATAAGATTTATTTGTGGTTTCTGTTGCAAAGAAAGTTTATTCATCCCTGAATCACAGAACAATAAATGAAGGGGTACTTAATTTGCATATTTTAAAGATCTCCTATGGTCTCAATGTGCGCCTAAAAGTAAAAGTGATACAGGCGATACAGGGGCAGGGCAGGTGTGGCATGTGACGATAATCAAAATATTAATACTAAGAACTGCCACTGAAGTATTCCTGCTTGTTTTCCTGCTTGACTTTCTGGCATGTCACTCCATCATCACCAGTCTCTTCCTCTAATTCTCCCCCCCCTCCTCCTCCTCCTCTGCCGTCAACAACTGGAGCCACCAGTGAGGGGCAGCGAGGCAAGGCCGCCTCGCTGTCTCCCTGGGGACCAACAGCAGGAAACGTCAAAACTCTTCCATCACTAAATCCTTTCCATTTTTCACTCAGGAGTGGACAGAGTACTGGAGCACCCGATGGCACTTAGACAGAAGAGGGCGTGGCATTAACAGCCCATCTCATGCACCCCAGGATGTGGTGTTGGCCATGCTGGGAGGAGCACAGTGCCAGGAGACAGTTGCTGAAGTGAGGGTCTGAGGCAGACGCTGTGCTCAGCACTCTCTGTGTCCACGCTGCCATAACCTCAGGACTCCTTGGTGCATCCCTTGCCTCGCCTGCCGCTTGGTCCCTGGGTATGGCGTCGGGGGAACCTTGCTGCCTGCTGCAGCTTCCCTGAGGTTCCTGCAAGACCCTCACCCCAGGAGTGGTGGGCAGGGGAGGCTGCAAGGCTGGGCAGCAGCCTGAGTGGTGGGACCAGCAGGAACACTGCCACTGCTGTGAGGACCAGAACCACCACCACCACCAACAACAACAACAACAGTAACACCACCATCACCTTGCTGCTGGTATCTCCAGAAAGGAAAGGGAAAGTTTGAGTGTGACAAGATTTGAGACTGGGGGAAAGTTCAGCAGACACAGCCTTGCACACACTGGTGAGGGAAACCATGAGTGGCCAGCGTGTGGGGAAAGACTCCCTGGGAAGGCTGACCTCAGCAAATACACCCACACACTCTGCTGAAAGACCTCAAGAATGCCATCACTGTGGCAAAAGGTTCAGTTTGAAGGGTGACCTTAAGAGACACAGCCTTACACACACTGGTGAAAGACCTCATGAATGTGAAGTTTGTGGAAAAAGGTTTACACAGAAGGGTAACCTCGACAAACACACCCTCAGACACACTGGTGAAAGACCTCATGAATGTGAAGTTTGTGGAAAAAGGTTTATACAGAAGGGTAACCTTAACACACACACCCTCACACACACTGGTGAAAGACCTCATGAATGCCATGACTGTGGCAAAAGGTTCAATATAAAAAGTCACCTCAAGAAACACACCCTTACCCACACTGGTGAAAGACTTCATGAATGTCAAGTTTGTGGAAGAAGGTTTACACAGAAGAGTGACCTGAACAAACACTCCCTTACACACACTGGTGAAAGGCCTCATGAATGCCAACACTGTGGCCAAAGGTTCACCGAGAAGGGTGTCCTCAAGAAACACACCCTTACACACACTGGTGAAAGGCCTCATGAGTGTGAGGTTTGTGGTGACACATTCATAATGAAGAGCCAGCTCAAGGTACACACTTATAAACACACTGGTGAAAGGCCTCATGAGTGTCTGGAATGTGGGAAAAGGTTCACTTGCAAGCAAACCCTGGAGCGTCACATCTTCAGACACTCTGGCCTGAGAGAGTTCAAGTGTGATGTGTGTGGGAAGCACTTCAAAACAAAGAAGGACATTGCCCAGCACATGAAGACCCATTTCTGAGGTGCTGTGTTGTGCTGCAGTGCTGCTGTGTGAGGGACCATCTTGACAGGGAACCAGTCATCAATACCACCTGGAGAGGACTGGCACCGTGCTGTGGCTGACTGCTAAGAGATGCACCAACAAGCCGCACCCTAGTGAACAAGTCTGCCACGAGCTAGAGTGGTGACAACTCTGTCATCTTGCCCCGGCACAGTGCAGCAGCGGTGACTTGGGCCGCCAGAACAGACCATCAACAGGATTATCAAGGAGACGCTCTGTGAAGGTTTGTCAAGTTTCCCTGCGCTCCACAAGAAACCCGGCCAAGCAGAGACTACTGGTGCAGACTGCCGGCCTGGGAGCTGTGATAGACGGAGCGCTTGTTTGGTTTGCTGCCCCAAGGGAATTGCAGGCAGAATATGTAATCGTGCAAGGCATGCACACCATGAACACTCCAGTGGTGTTTGTCAAGCCCTATATTGTTGGCCAGTGGCCGGGGTGAGTGCATGATGGACAGACAAATGGCTCCAGCTGGGAAGGAGGGGGAGGCAGGGGGATGAGCACTGTGCTGGGACTAGGGGGAGATAAAGGCACAGGCAGTACAACAGTGTGCCATGTGGAACACCGAGAGAAAAATAACTGAAGAATACAGAAGAAGGAAGACCAGAGAGGGATGAAGGAAGCAATGCTAGGCATCAGAGGTCTGAAGAAGAAGAGGAAGAAGATGCAAGGAACTGAAGAATACAAAAGAAGGTAGACCAGAGAGGGAGGAAGGAATGCTAGGATACAGAGGTCTGGAGAAGAGGAATGAATGAAGAGTGAGCGTAGAATGAATGAAGAGGAATGAAGAATGAAGATGAAGGAAGAAGGAAGAGGAAGAAGAAGGTGCAGGCACTCTGTGGGTGAGTGCCCTGCTCACAGGCCATGAAAGGGGCCGTGTGCCTGCTGGACGCCGCCTGCTAGGGAACCGCGGCCACCCTTGTCTGAGGCAGCTGCTGACCTCCTGCCTGCACCCTCGGCCAGGCCCACAGACACACCACAGCGGGTAAGTGATGTGGCTGCTCTATAGTCTGCACACACACACACACACACACACACACACACAGAAGGTAGTGAAAGTAATCAAAGAAAATGAGGCACTGGTAAGAGGCACGGTTGAGAAAAAGAAAGTGTGTCATTGTGTTCGGTGTCAAGGACGAGAAAACCCCAAGCAAATCTGTGAGGGAAAACAACTTGAAAGATGTAGTGAAGAAAATCGTGCAGAGGGTACAAGAAGAGGGAAGAGACCTGGTGAAAGAAATAGATGACTGTCATAGGATTGGAAAATACAATGGCGAAAGAGATAGACCAATTAGGGTACGATTTAAGGCACAGAGCGAAACAGAAGAGGCCCTGGCAGGAGCTTGGAAGCTAGCGGGAGAAGAAGACACCAAAATGATGTGGCTGAGAAAAGATGTGAATGAACAGACGCAGGGAACAGAAGAGTCGTGGGGAGGAAGACTCCTGCAACTGGCAATGGAACATGTACAGTTACGCTACGAAGTGTTGAGACAGTTTGCAATGACTTTCGTTCAAATAATGCATAATATTATTCGAAGGAAAGGGATGTTTAGGAGTGATTTTCTTATAGATACACAAAATATAATATTGAGAAAGAAAATAAATTCAATAGAGTGGAAGGTTTTACCTTATAACTATATATTAGGCAGCTTTGCCGAAACATTTTGATACAGATTTCGTTCAAGACATTAAGAGTCAAATGAGTTCTATGTTAAGACTAAATATATATATATATATATATATATATATATATATATATATATATATATATATATATATATATATATATATATATATATATATATATATATATAACTGCACAAATATATTGCTCTTTCTTTCAATGTAGTGATAGACCCTATAGTATAAAATAATAGGAAAACATAATTAGCTGCACTTCATTTGATGAAATGCGAAATAAATACTACATAATGAACTCGCATTTGATGATGACGTCATCGGGAACGACATTCATGCATGACTATATAAATCTTGTGTGTGTAAAATCAAAGAGATTCTGAAAAATAAATCACAAAATCAATTATCTATATTTCTGATTAACGGTAAAATCCAAGGAGAAGTATCGACAAGTGGCCAGACATATAATTCAAAACTGCACAAGACACACGACAGACGATGCGATATAGCTTATTGTCCGGGTAGAGGAGAGACGACGCTTGGCCAGCTCTGCATTGCTAGCCTAGCACTTTCTTCCATTCATCACTCGAGTTAATTATATACATCTGATCAAAAATATTATTTATAACTTGTAGGTATGAATAGTGAAGTGACCTCTACTCCGCTCCCGCGGACTGTAAAAGTGTAAATGAATGTGGCTACATAGCCTATCATTCCAATATGTTTCTCTTTGCCACATTCAAGGCGAGGCATCAAGACTAGACCTGGTAGTTAGCAAGGAGCCGGAAGTAATAGAAAATCTTATAGTAGATTGTCCAATAGCAAAGAGCGACCATGCGGTTGTGGAAATTGAAGTAAAAGAAAAGAGAACGATTGACCGAAAAGAGGATCACAAAATTGTGAGAAGTAACTACTGTAAGGCAGACTTTGTTAGCATGAGAACTTTTTTTGAAAATGCAAATTGGAGTGGGCTGTACAAAGCCAAGAGTACACAGGATAAGTGGGAAGAGTTTTTAAAACAATACAAGGAAGCCAAAAATAGATATGTCCCTAAGGTAACCAAAAAGGATGTTGGTAAAAGGAGTGGTTTAACAAAAGATGCAAGGCAGCTAGAAAGAGAAAGGAGGAAGCTTGGAAGGGATGGAGGAGACGAAGAAGAATCAACTCGTGGAACGATTTAAAAAAAGCAAGGAATGAATATACAAAGATTAGAAGAGAAGCAAAACGGAAATATGAAAAAGATATAATCGACAAGTGCAAAGACCAACCCAAGCTATTCTATAGACATGTGAACGGCAAATTAAAGAATAGAGAAACAATCGATAAACTGAAAATGGATGGAACTACATATGAGTACCCAGCAGAGATAGCAGAAATGATGAACAACAGCTGCCATAGCGTTTTCACAAAAGAAAACGAATTTGCACAACCACCATGCCAGGAAAGAGGAAGGGTTGTGCAGGAGATACAGTTAACCCTTTCTTTGGTAAGCGCTCGCAACGAGACTATCCCCTCAGGCGCGCTCGGGCACCCCAGCGGGGGAAGGGGATTTCTTTTAACCGCTGTATCTCAAAAACTATTCATCACAGCTATAAAATAAAAACACTATTGGAAAGAGGAGGCCAAGATCTATAAGATTCAGTTATGTAAGCCTCTCCTGAGAACGTACAGGCACGTTCAGGAGATGTTTTTTGCTCTGAGTGCGACTGGCGCTCGCCGCGAGCTTTTAGCACCACCAGCAAGTGACACTAGTGCTCGCTCTTTTAGCCTCTGTATCTCAAAAACTATTTATCACAGCTAAAAAACAAAACTCCATTGGAAAGAGGAGGCCAAGATCTATACGATTCAGTAATGTAATCCTCTCCTGCAAATGTACAGGCACATTCAGGGGGTGTTGCCTGTGAAGACGTACATTTATACGTGCGTGACGGTCAGCCGCAAGGCAACTACTGAGTTAGATCTCTTGATGATGGGGTGCTGGCAGGGCAGTATTGCCAACTGCAAAATATACAACTATTTGGTCAAAATATCAGTCATGTGATAGGTGAAGCTATGCAAAAATGTCGCTATATTGGTCAACAACATCCACCAGTTGCTCGTCCATATATTTTCCGCGCTGGGCTGATATGATTTTCCACCATATTTAGTGTAGAACTCACTCAATTGGCAATCCTGTGTTGTGAGAAATAGTGTTGGAACACTCTCATACGTGTGAGATTTGAGTGCAGCTGGATTTCGCAGCGAGCGTTTAGCACCACCAGCAAATATGCAATGAAAGGGTTAATGGTGCAGGAGGTCATGGAAAGCTTGAACAAGCTGGATGTAAGAAAGGTGATGGGGCCGGGTGGAGTATCAGGGTGGATCTTGAAAGAATGTAGTGAGCAACTTGCAGAGAAACTGCACTCCATAATGAGTCCCTCCCTGAGTGAAGGAAGGGTACCACAAGACTGGAAGAGAGCAAACGTATTACTAATTTTTAAGGGAGGAAAGAGAGAGGATGGTTGTGAAGATATGCGAGAGGCTGGTTAAAAAGAGGTGGTCGGATTTCTTAGAAAGTGAGAAAATGATCTCGGATTACCAGTTTGGATTCAGGAGAGGGAGATCTTGTGTCACCAACTTGTTGTGTTATTACTCAAGGGTGACAGATTTAATACAAGAGAGAGAGAGAAGGCTGGGGTGATGGAGTGTACCTGGATTTAAGAGGCATTGAAGCCTACAACTAACCAATTTAAATGTTCACTTAGATTTAGGTAAAACGATACCTTCACTACACCACTTCATTTCACTATTTATGACTTAATATTATAATTTGAGATGCAAATACATGTTCATTAACAATATTAAGGCACGCAGGGTTAGAAATAGAAACTAACCTAACCCGACATAACCAAACTGAAGTTAACCTAAAGCAGTTTACCTGAGCTAACCTCTATCTAGCTGAAACCTCCAATACATTATAAACTATAACCATGGTTATGTCATATTAGTTTTTTGGGGGAGGTTAGATTGCCTTCTGTTATGTCTGGCTAGGTCAAGCTAGTTTCCAAACCTGTTTGACTTCATAATACGTATAGTTAAGGAGCAGGTATTCTTATCCCTAGGGTAAAGTGTGAAGACGTGAATGATATATATATATATATATATATATATATATATATATATATATATATATATATATATATATATATATATATATATATATATATATAGGTTGTGTTTGGGACGAAAATAGCCTAGTCAGGTCCTCGGCCATGTGTATTTTGGCATAGTCTACTCTGAGCAATGAGAGCCACACGCGACCTTATTATTTGTTCACATAGGTCAACCCTGTCATTAAACAGCTAAAAACTAACATTATGACAGGGAAATGTACTCACCTGCTCCAATAATGGGATGAAAATAGCCATAGTCTGGGCCTCATCCATGTGTATTTTGGCATAGTCTACTCTGAGCAATGAGGGCCACACACGACCTTTTTACTTGTTCACATAGGTCAACCCTGTCATTAACCCTAGAATGCTAAGGACGCGTTTACACCTATTAATGCCAATTCAGGTGGATTTTACCCGTTTTGGAAAATTAAACAAAAATAGTTTAAATCATTTTTTTTATTTATTCTCAAAACACAAATAAGCTTTAACACTTTACCTTCTAGATGACATGAGGAAAATTCCTTTTTTGGGTAAAAATAAACATGTAATGGGTAATTGAAAACAGTAACCAAAAACACTGTAAATTTGCATATGCCTAATAAAAAAAAAGTAATGTATTTTCTGATATTGAGAGAAAACAGTTCAGCTACTGCAGACTTGCACTTGAGTCCTGAGAGCTCTACTCCCAATCAAGTATAGAGAGGTATTGTCACTCATAGAACGTGAAGAACCAAATTTTGGAATGAGCTTTTTTATTAGGACCTCTCGGAGGTTTTTTATGTTATAAACTACTACAATAAAATAAAATAAGATGTGGATTTTTTGTTATATACCCTATGAAGCAATTGTCGGTGAATAAAAAATATAAATAGAAATGTTCATGGCATCTCATCCTGGACGATGATTGGCTGGCGTCTCGATAAGCTCCGCCCCTTCCTCGAGCTTTAATTAGCCATTGTCTTTCATTCAACCGACGACTTCACCATCATCTTCCTGAGAAAATTCTGCATCACACGAGCATAAAATTGTAACCATAATGTAAAATCGCCTCTGAACATAAGCCGGGCCATGACAGCGTTCATGCGCATCGGCAATTGTTTACTCAAGTCAGGCTCGCCACTCACGCACAGCCCCAAGGCCAAGGCCTGAGGTGAGCGGCGAGCCTGACTTGAGTAATCAATTGCCGATGCGAATGAACACGGCGCGGCTTATGTCAATGTTTCTGAACACAAGCCGGCCATGACAGTACTATAGCATCGGCATTCATTTACGTCAGGCTCGCCACTCACGCACAGCCCCAAGGCCAAGGCCTGAGGTGAGCGGCGAGCCTGACTTGAGTAATCAATTGCCGATGCGAATGAACACGGCGCGGCTTATGTTCGGAGGCGATTTTGACCCTATGCATATTTTTACCTCGGAACGTACCCTACACCATCAGAAGCAGAAAAGCATGCAGATTTAGGATCTGTGCTTAAAAAAGTGATGCGATGAAAACCAGCTGAGTACTAAGGAGTTGAAGGGAAATAAGTGCAAAAATTATTTATTCCCTACTTCATTTAACTCTGATTTTCGTATGTGTAATTTTACATTATGGTTACAATTTTATGCTAGTGTGATGCAGAATTTTCTCAGGAAGATGATGGTGGTCTCAGTTTTTCGTAAAAATGAATGTTGGGGTCAAGAAACAGGGTGGGAGTGAGGTGTGTGAAGTCGTCGGTTTGGGCAGACAACGAGGATGGGGCGGGGCTAAGCGTGAAGGCTATAGGAGTTGCCAACGAGTGATTTCCTCCAGCTTGTATGACGATACCTTCTCTATACTTGCCTTGCTCTACTCCAGCCAGCCACAGCTTCCTGGGACACTTGGTTTACCGTAGGGGATGGCGTAAAATAATGGTAAATTTCTGGTCAAAGTTGTTTTGTATTATATATTTTTATATGATGTTTTATGTTGTTATATGTTGTTTGTTATGTTTTTATATATGTAGTTATATGTTGTGTTTTTTATGTATTGATGTTTATATGCTTGTTATATGTTTTCTATGTCGTTTTATTATGTAAATATTTTAATATTAAACAAAAAAAAATTATATATTTTTTAGCCCCTGTAAATTGTTTTTATCATCATTGAGACTTCTTCAAAACTAATATCAGTTACCTTCATGTGCACACACTCAGTGCACACAGGATAGTAGTGCCTCGGGTATATGCTTTTCTTGCACATGTGGCACCTGTGGCGGGTCTTCCGGTCACTTCTCTTGGGACAGTACTGGCACCTCACAAGAGTATTGGCACTTTCGGCTGCTACTGGGCCTGCAGAGTCTGCAGCTCTGCCATGTGAGGGGATTTTGAAGATTAGAACAATGAGAAGCTTGAGTTCCTGCCTCAGGTGTGGTGTGCATACCCTGCTTAACACCCAGGGTGTGATGAGTTCAATAACCAATTCCTGCATGAATTTCTGCCTAAAAAGGGGTTTCTCATTTTTACTTTTCTTGTTGGCTGTATGAATCACCCAGGAGCTCAAAGTTGCTTCATTGATAATGCCATACATGAGACAAAGAGACCACCTTCTTGTTTTTCTTGAAGAACTGTAGACGGAGGTCATTTGGTTGAAGACGTTGACTCCTCCTTTAGTTTTATTGTAGTACTCAATTATTTCAGATTTTCCTTCATCTGGTACTCTTCCTGTGTTGTGCATTGTTGACAATAGGAGTACTGGTTTACTTGAGGTTTTGGTTATTGGTGACGCACAAGAAAGGAGAGTCATGTCTTTTGTGTACAAGAAGGCAGATGATCCTGGAGACTGATTTTCTTTTGTCTTCATGACTGCTGGTATTTCCCTTTTCACCCCTTTTACAGTACCAACCAGAGTTAGGCCACAGTTTTCAAGCAGGTCAGTGGCAAGGGGAACTGAAGTAAACCAGTTGTCACAGGTTACATTTCGATTTGTGTGGTGGTAACAAAAAAAATGAACATAATAAATCACACGTATATACCATTGTCGGGTATACATCACCCGAAAACAACAAAAAAGTTGCATAAATGCTAACCTTGGGTAATTATCACCCACGCGATAAATAGTACATTATTATTTTTTTTTTTACAACAAAGGAGACTGCTCAAGGGCACAAAAAAGTAAACAACAATAAAAAAAAAGCCCGCTACTCGCTGCTCACAAAAAGAAACCAAAGAGGTGGCAAAAAGAGAGGTCAATTTTGGGAGGTGTCCAAATACCCTTCTCTTGAAAGAGTTCAAGTCGTAGGCAGGAGGAAATACAGAAGAAGGAAGATTATTCCAGAGTTTCCCAGCGTGACGGATGAAAGAGTGAAAATGCTATTTAACTCTTGCAGAAGGGGTTTGGACAGTATAGGGATGAGCATGAGTATAAAGTCGCGTGCAGCGGGGCCGCGGGAGGGGGGAGGCATGCAGTTAGCAAGTTCAGAAGAGCAGTCAGCATGAAAATATCGATAGAAGATAGAGAGGCAACATAGGGGCAGAAATTAAGAGGTAGAAGACTATCAGTAAGAGGAGGAGAGATGATGAGACGAAGAGCCTTAGACACCACTCTGTCCAAGAGAGCTGTGTGAGTGGAGCCCCCCCACACGTGAGATGCATACTCCATACGAGAGCGGACAATGCCCCTGTATATGGATAGCAACTGTGCGGGAGAGAAGAACTATCGGAGACGATACAGAACGCCCAACCTCGGGGAAGCTGATTTAGTGAGAGACGAGATGTGAAGTTTCCAGTTAAGATTTTGAGTTAAGGATAGACCGAAGATGTTTAGTGTTGAAGATGGTGACAGCTGAGTGTGGTTGAAGAATAGGTGATAGGTGTTTGGAAGATTGTGTCGAGTTGATAGGTGGAGAAATTGGGTTTTTGAGGCATTGAAGGACACAAGGTTCCTTTTACCCCCATCGGAAATGATAGTAAGGTCTGAGGTTAAGCGTGCTGCAGCCTCCAGCCTGGAGTCATGTAATTCCTGTTGAGAGGGTCTTCTGTTGAAAGAAGTTGAATAATGCAGAGTGGAGTCATCAGCGTATGAGTGGATAGGACAGTTTGTTATGGAAAGAAGATCATTGATGAATAACAGGAAGAGAGTGGGTGATAGGACAGAGCCCTGTGGAACACCACTGTTAATAGGTTTATGAGAAGAACAGTGATCGTCTACCACAGCAGAGCTAGAACGGCCGGGAAGGAAACTGGAGAAAAAGGAACAGAGAGGGATAGAATCCGAAAGGGGGCAGTTTAGAAAGCAAAGACTTGTGCCAGACTCTATCGAAGGCTTTCGATATGTCTAGTGCAACTGAGAAAGTTTCACCGAAATGGCTAAGAGAGGATGACCAAGAGTCAGTTAAGAGAGCAAGAAGATCGCCAGTAGAACGCCCCTTGCGGAACCAATACTGGCGATCAGATAGAAGGTTAGAAGAGGAAAGGTGCTTTTGAATCTTCCGGTTAAGGATTGATTCAAAAGTTTTAGATAGACAGGAAAGTAAAGCTATAGGGCGGTAGTTTGAGGGATTGGAACGGTCACCCTTCTTAGGCACAGGCTGTACGAAGGCGTACTTCCAGCAGGAAGGAAAGGTAGATGTTAATAGGCAGAGGCGAAAGAGTTTGACCAGGCAGGGTGTCAGCAAGGAAGCACAGTTTTTAAGGACAATAGGAGGCACTCCATCAGGTCCATAAGCCTTCTGAGAGTTGAGGCCAGAGAGGGCATAGAAAACATCATTAGGAAGAATCTTAATAACAGGCATAAAGGAGTCGGAGGGGGGATGAGTAAGAGGAATATGCCCAGAATCGTCCAGAGTGGAGTTGTTACATAAAGTGTGAGCGAAGAGTTCAGCCTTAGAGATAGAAGAGACGGCAGTGCTGCCGTCTGGGTTAAGAAGAGGCGGGAAAGAGGAAGAAGTGAAATTGGAGGAGATATTTTTTGGCTAAGTGCCAGAAGTCTCTGGAAGAATTAGAAAAAGCAAGGTGTTGACATTTGCTATGGATAAAGGAGTTTTTGGTAAGTCGAAGAATAGATTTGGCACGATTCCGGGCGGAAATGTAAAGAAATTTAAAGGACATGGTTAGCGGGAGTTTGAAGGCTCTGGTACCTTGTGTGAGCTGCCTCTCTATCTTTGACAGCACGAGAAGAAGCGTGATTAAACCAAGGCTTTTTAGCATGGGAAGTAGAGAAAGTACATGGAATGTATGCCTCCATTCCTGAGACAATCACCTCTGTGATGCGCTGGGCACACACAGAGGGATCTCTATCCTGGAAGCAGTAATCATTCCACGGGAAATCGGAAAAGTACATCCTCAGGTCGTCCCACCGAGCTGAAGCAAAATGCCAGAAGCATCGCCTCTTCGGTGGGTCCAGAGGGTGTACTGGAGCGATAGGACAGAATACAAAAATAAGGTTGTGATCGGAGGAGCCCAACTGAGAGAACAGTTTGACAGAGTAAGCAGAAGGGTTAGAGGTAAGGAAGTGGTCTAGTATGTTGGGCCGGTCTCCAAGACGGTCGGGAATACGTGTAGGGTGCTGAATTAACTGTTCCAGGTCACTGAGGAGAGCAAAGTTGTAGGCTTGTTCACCAGGATGAAAGCCAAAGCTGGTGGTGAACATTGAAATCTCCAAGGATGGAGATTTCAGCGAAGGGAGAGTGGGTCAAGATGTGCTTCACTTAAGTGTTCAGGTAGTCAAAGAATTTTACCTAGTTAGTAGAATTAGGTGAAAGATAAACAGCATAAATGTATTTAGTAAAAGAATGACAATGAATTTTTAGCCAGATGGTGGAAAATTCAGAAGAGTCAAGGTCGTGGGCACGAGAGCAAGTGATGTCGTTGCGTACGTAGACTGAACATCCAGCTTTGGATTGAAATTTAAGATAGAGATAGTAGGAGGGAACAGAGTAAAGAGTGCTGTCAGTAGCCTTAGAAACCTGTGTTTCGGTGAGGAAGAGAAGGTGAGGTTTAGAGGAAGAGAGATGGTGTTCCACAGAATGAAAATTAGAACGAAGACCGCGAAAGTTGCAGAAATTGATTAGAAAAAGGTTCAAGGAGTTATCAAGACACCTCTCAGGTTGGCAGCCAGAAGGGGAGTCCTCCCTGGGGAATTTGTGGTCCCCCCCCAGGCGGGGACTCCGAGGCTCTGTTATGGTACGCCATTTTGAATTTTGAATTTTGGGAAAAGGTGTGAGTGTTGTGTGAATGTAGTGTGGTGTGGATGGAGAGAGGATCTGTCTTTTGAGAGCATGCTGAACTACTCTCTGGTGTAGATGAGACAATAAGGAAACGGTTAATGAGGTAATTGGAAGGGTCTATGGAGGGCTTCAGCACCCTCCTTACTTCCCATATATACCTCACCGGGAGTGACTTGCGCCCGTTCGGTAGGTGTCTTCCTACCTACTCCTACTAATACTAATACTAAACATGGGTAAAAAAACACCCTAAATCCAAAATGGCGGCGAATTCGCTGCGTCACGACTGACGCTACTACTACAACCAGAAAAAGGGAAAAACATGGACTAGCAGGCAGCAGAAAGCCTGTTGGCTCATTACTAGGCTGGCTGCTTTCAGTGATTTAATCAATCCGTTTGCCATAGGAGTGGCATGCAGGGAAGGATTAAAGCACTTGTGCACCCACTCTTGGATACGTTCATTTCACTCCCGATGCAACAAAGTGACGATCAATGCGTTTCTTGAAGGAGTTGATGCTCTCTGCGCTAACCACTTCTGCAGAAAGGCTGCTCCAGTGGCGAAGAACTCTATTCGAGAAATAACTCCTGCCGATGTCGGTATTGCATCGCTTTGCTTGAACTGTTTTTCCGTTGTTTCTTGTTCTCAGGTTAGTTTGTAGCGTGAAGAGATTGTAGTGATCAACGTTGCTGAGCTTGTTCAGGTACTTAAAGACTTGTATCATGTCTCCCCGCAGTCGTCTCTTTTCCAAAGTGAAGAGGTTGAGTCGCTCGAGTCGCTCTTCATAGGGCTTCGTCCTCAGTGATGGTATCATCTTCGTGGCGCGGCGCTGTACTCTCTCAAGTAATTCAATGTCTTTCCTATAATTTGGAGACCAGAATTGCACGGCGTATCCCAGGTGGGGCCTTACCAGCGAACTGTACAAGGATAACGTAACTCCCGGCGTCTTGTATTCGAAGTTCCTCGCTATGAACCCAAGCATTGTATTGGCTTTCTTACAGGCGGACTTGCAGTGTTTTGTTTGTTTCAAGTCACTGCTGATGGTGAGCCCGAGGTCTCTTTCCTCCTGCACTACATGTAGTGGTTCGCCACCCATGTGGTATGTGTGGTTGCTGTTTCTGGATCCGATATGCATTACTTTACATTTGGTAGTGTTGAAGGACATCTGCCATTTTTCTGACCACCGAGTGATCTGGTCCAGGTCTCTAGATAATTTCGCAGTCTGCCGTCGTGAGGGCCTTCCCACCCACCTTTGTGTCGTCGGCAAATTTTTAAAGATTGGATTTTAATCCTAGTTTTAGGTCGTTGATGTATATGATGAAGAGTATGGGTCAGCACTGACCCCTGTGGCACTCCACTTGTGACCGGGAGCCACTCGGAGGCCTGTCCGTTGAGTACAACTCGTTGTTTTCTTCCAGTGAGCCAGTCTTTGATTCACGCTGTCAGATTGTCGCCTAACCCCGCCGACTTGAGTTTCTTGAGGAGTCTTTCGTGTGGCACTTTGTCAAAGGCTTTTTGAAAGTCTAGATATATAACATCACTGGGGATATGATTATCCCAGTTTTCATAGATACCTTGGAAGAAGTCCAATAAATTGGTTAAGCATGAGCGCTTATTCCTGAAACCGTGCTGAGCATCGGAAATGATGTTGTCTTCAAGGAACCTAACGAATTTGTCTCTGATGATCTCGAGGATTTTTCCCGCCACTGAGGTCAAGCTGATTGGTCTGTAGTTTAGGGCCACGCTTTTGTCTCCCTTTTTGTAGATCGGTGTTACGTTCGCTTGTTTCCAGTCTTTCGGGACTTTGTTTTGTTGTAGTGACAGATTGTAGATGGCGGTGAGTGGCTTGAGGATTTGCTGCTTCAGTTCCTTGATCATCCTGGGTGACAAGTCGTCGGGTCCGGTGGAGTTGTTTGTCTCGTGTTTGTCTAGAGTGAAATTCTATTGTGATAAACAGTCACAAATTCGTGTCACTAGTAAAAATGAAACTGATAATTTAAGTTTTGCCACCATGAAATATACACAAATAGATAAATATGAAAGCTCACGAAGTCATAATAAGTGACATCACCTGCTTTGCGCAGTAAAAGTATGCTATTTTAGGTATCTGACACCCGCAATATGGCAGGCTGCTGCTGCCTCGGCCACAGATTATTGCCAGATTGTCATACTCAGCCTATTATATTTCCCGACTTCCTGCCCCAAAACTGTCTTTTGGGCTCCAAAAACGAAACTAATTTATAGTTATCGTTAAAAGAGTAAGATCCTGATGTTTCTTGGCAATAGTTAGGCGTCAAAAACCGTTAAATACTATGCTCTGAGTACGACAATCTGGCAACGGTAGCTATACGTATTTTCATATTATTGTTCTGTTGTTTATTGAATGTTGTGTTCAAGAAAAAGAATTCTCATAATTTTAGTTAGTTTTTGGTTATAAGGATTCTTTAAGAAATACAAGTGTAACATTACCTTCTTCAACTTAGGAAACGTCCTGAATCCTGGATCGGCTATGGTATTATTAGGTGCGCCTATTAGGTGATAGTCGCAACCACTTAATTTTTCGCCGACCTGACAGTCACGTGTGAGATCGGAATCACTCACGAGTTCTAGGTCTAATAAGTTTCGCGACTTCTCTCGAGAGGAGCCAGAACAAAGCGCTGCGGCATATCCTCGGAGCGCCCAGGTAGACAAAGCTAGAGGCTCTGCGAGCCGAGGCTGAGCTCCCTCCCCTAATGCTCCGGATCGAGCAGGTGGCAGCCGCGTGGGCAGCCAAAACAGTCGTCAGACTGTCCGACACCCCTGCGAGACGGAGGTTATTAACATCTCTAGCACAGGACGCCAGGCTTTTCACCGACAGGACGTGGGCACGAGGGTTAGCGAGAGCGACCCGACTCTCACTCCCGAACGTGGACCTGGCGGGAAGAGGACCGGACGAGAAAGCAGAGGGCTACGTTGACCCGCCGCCATGGGCTGCGGATGTGGCTCGCTTCCACATGGAGCCCCTGCCTTTCAGCAAGCAGCAGTGCCCACGCGAGACCTTACTCGCCCACGCAAGAGGAACCCCTGCCCGCACATCTACGGATGGGGCAAGTGTTTACTACACGGACGGATCCGTCGACCGAGAGAGGCAGAACAGCGGCGGCCTTCGTGAGCGGCGAGGAGACACACGGGTGGCCGACCGGCGACCACTGCTCTACCCTTCAGGCAAAGGTAGTGGCTCTCCTGACAGCGCTCCAGCACGCCCTACGCACCGACAACGAGGACATCATCGTCTACACCGACTCTATGACAGCACTACAGACACTCAGACGAGACAGGGTACTAGACAACGTCAGACTGGTGACTATGACGCTAGACACTCTGGCGCGCCTGCGACGCGACGAGCGAGCCGTTACGCTCGCCTGGATACCTAGTCACGTGGGTGTCCCGGGCAACGAGGCGGCAGATGCAGCAGCCAAGCAGGCGTTGGACTAGGACCGGATCGCGATCGAGGTCCCTGTTGGCCTACAGTAGCTAAAACGCACAGCGAAGAGGACCACAGGAAGGCGCGCGCTTGCGCTAGTGAAGGACGCGGAGGCAACCTCAGCGTCCCTTCAATGGTACGCCAACGCCACTGGCTACGAGACCGTTCCCCTCCCCTCCTCCTTGACGAGGAGGGATAGGGTAATGATTCACCGACTGCGACTCGGCTACCCGACCGTTCGCTCCCTCATAGCGGACTACGAGGGCGAGTTGTGCCAGCACTGCCTGGAGGATACGGACGGGCCTCTCGTCCACTACCTCCTAGACTGCGCAGACAGGCCCACTAAGGATGATGGCGGCCAGGAGGGGTTACACCCCTTGCAGTAAGAGAAGGACAGCTGCAGCAAGGATGGTAAGGTACCTGACGGACGACCTCGGGACACTCACGAGGTTCCTCAGACAGACAGAGCCACCACGGTAACTGACGAGACAGCATGACCTTTTTTTATTTATTTATTTATTTTTTATTATATTTTTATTTATTTATTTATTTATTTATTTTTTATTAATTTTTTGTTTATTTATTTATTTTTTGCTTTTCTTTTTCTTATTTTTATTTATTTATTTTATATTTTTTTCCACTATTTTTCTCTATCTTTTAGTTTAATTATTTATTATCATTTATTTTTATTTATCAAGTTTTTTCTTTTTTTTCTTTCTTAAATAAAATATTTATTTTTATTTATTTGTTTATTTTTATTTTGTTTATTTTACTTTATTTATTTATATTTTTATTTATTTATTAATTTGTTTATCTTTTTTTTTTTCTCTTTCTTCTCTCTCCAACACCTCCGACTCTACTTGCGTGGTTCGAATGACCCACTTCAAACAAATGATCCCTTTGCTATACAAAGGACCCTTCCACCTGTCACTTTACTGCTCATCCTACCGATCTCCTGCAGTCCCCTCCGTTCCGCTCACCTTCTCTGGCTGGACCCCACCAAAAAGGTCTGTTTCTAATGCGTCCCACTTTACTTGCGTGGTTCGAACGACCCACTTTAAATAAATGATCCTTTTGCTTTACAAAGGTCTCTTCCTACTGTCATCTAACTGTATCGCCTGTTACCCTCATGGAATCCCCTCCGTTCCACTCGCCTCCCTCCTACTATCTGGACTGGATCCCACCAAAAATGTCCTTCTGCTATACGGAGTACTGCTCATACCATCCACTCTGCAAATAAACGTACAAACCACTATCGCCCTCCGACTTCCTTATTTTCAATTATTCACACCTTTCCTTCCTTGGGACCTGGAGTGGGGTCGGTCGCTCATGGTGCGCTTAGAGAGATTCACGAGAGGCGGGCCAGCCTAAGGCACACATCCCGCGAGGGATCAAGCCCCTCAAAACTAGAAGGAAGGAAGAAAGGAAGGAGCTCCAGTCATTCACCTCTCCACAACAGAGATGAGAAGAACCAACTCCACAGCCACTGAAGAAGAGTCTAGGACCCGAAATCCACGATGACGTATGGACAAGTCATCTCACTCCTCAACAAAGAAAAAAAGACTTTAGTACGGGAAAGAGAGAATGTACTGAAGAAAATAATCAACGCTAAATTAGCCATCACCTTTAACGAAATATATATATATATATATATATATATATATATATATATATATATATATATATATATATATATATATATATATATATATATATATATATAAGTAATAACAAATGTACGGAAGTGGGGGTATTTTTTTCGGGGGGTGTCGGATGTGGGGGTTGAGGGGGTCAGCGGGGGGGTGACGCGAGAGGGGGGAGCTGGACCCCCCCTACCCCCACCCCTCCAATCTTTCACTTTTTCACGTGCCCTACTCCCCCCCCCTTCTCGGGCCAGCTTACGGAAGCGGGGGATACTGGAGCGGGGGTAGGACGGTCAGCGGGGGGAGGTGACGGAAGAAAGGGTGGTCAGCGGGGGGGAGACGGAAGTGGGGGTAGGACGGTCAGAGGGCGGTCAGCGGGGGGATGACGGAAGTGGGGGGCATACACAAAGTGAGGGTAATTGCTATTGTTGTTGTTCTTGTTGTATACACACACACACACACACACGCACATATTCTGTGCTATATAAGCATCATACTTTAATAATTACCATCATTAATAGAGTTTCTGCTATGGCTGAGACATATTCAGAGAACCTTCTCGATATTTTCCAATACCCTGCGCGCATAATAGTTGTAGAATATAGCAACTCCGGAAAATCGGAACTTGTACAGCAGCTTATACTGAAGTATCATGAAAAGTTTAAAAAAATTGTCATATGTGGCTTAACGTCTCATCCTCTTCAAAGAAATAAAGAAATAGGACCTAAAGTTATAGTGTCGTCTGAAATAGTTGATCCAATTGCCAACGAGGATACGTTTGATCAGAGAGGGACATTGTATGTACTTGACGATATTTTCATTGATGCTGTAAGGAACAAAATTGTGGTTGATGCTTTTACTCGCGGACGGCATAAGACTATTTCATGCATATTTATCACTCAAAATCTATATATGGGTGGAAAGCATGCAAGGAATATTAGCCTGAACTGTTCTCATTTCCTCTTGTTAAGACAGTGCGATTTATCTCAAATTCACAATCTGGGCAGACAAATATCCGGGAAAGAGAAGGCAAACCAGTTTGTAGATATATATATAAATATGCTGTATATTCACGTCCTTATGGATATCTTCTTGTTGATTTGGGTATAAATACTCCTGAGTCCCTACAGTTTCGCTCAAACATTGTTGGAGAACCCCCAGGTGAACGCGTATTCCAATGGTGAACTCCAGGAAGAAGGAACTCTTACACGCTGTATACTCCCAACATAACGAACCCTATGGTTTAAGCTCTCAGGCGAAATTATGGGAGAAATCAAAAAGTATAAATCCGGCAATAACACATGATGACGTATTCAACTTTTTGAGAAGCAATAAAACATATACCTTGCATAAGCTACAGACTAAAAAATTTCCCCGGCAAAAGATAATAGCCTCAAAACCCAAAGTAATCATGGCTGCCGATTTAGCAGACGTGAGACATATAAGAAAGGAAAATAATAACATAGGCTACTTGTTAGTATGCATAGACGTGTTTTCTAGATATATGCAAGTTGTCCCGTGTCGGAATAAAGACGCAAATACTATGCTCGTGGCCTTTAAACAAGTGGTGGAAAATAAAGATTCTGAAGGCTTACGAAGATTAAACACCGACTTGGACACAGAATTCTGGAATCGAAAAGTAAGAAACTATTTATGTTCCCGGGGCATTAAGCTGTACAGTGTGTACTCAAGGGAGATCAAAGCAGCCTTGGCAGAGCGGGCCATTCGTACACTTAAAGCACGCATCTACAAGTTCATCACGTCTCAAAATTCTTCAAGATATATTGATCAGCTGCAAAACATGGTCAGTGCCTATAACCGCTCGCCCCATCCTGGACTGAAGAACAAGCAAACTCCCATTGATATTCATAACTTAAAAGACCCATTTGGAATCAAACGGCAAATCCACGCAATGTATAAAAACCCGAAGCAACCAGCGTCTTAGAGTGGAACGCCAGCACTCCTCGGGCGAGCAGCTGGGTGGCCTTTCTACGGAGGCGAGGTGGACCCGTGGGGTCATCCTCGCTTAGGGCCACCCCTCCGTGGTCAAGTCGACCAGTCGGCTGCTCGCACGAGTACCGCTACGGGTGTCTGCTGGGCGCCTGCCCAGAGAGCCCGTGCCTCCGTCGCTGCTCGCCGGCTTTTACCCGTGGCTGTGGCGGCGGCGGAGGCTTCCCTACACCCGCCGCACGCCAGCGGCGGGTTCCCCCCTGCGACGGGCCGTCGCATAGACAAAGGCCCGTTCCCCCTTTTTAGGGGGTAAATCCTAAAAGAAGAAGAAGAAGAAGCGTCTTCCATTTGTCCTCAACTGGCAGTTGGGGAAATAGTTCGCCTTGTTGGAAATGCTCGTTCCTCTTTATTTCATAAAGGATACACGCAGCAAAATACTCACGAGCTCTTTCGCATAAAATCAATTAAACACAAGAACCGCCCAAGAACTTATCTCTTAGAAGATTTGTCTGGAGAACCAATACAGGGGATATTCTACGCGCCAGAGCTCGTCTTAAGCGCTCTGCCTGAGTCATACGATATTAAAATACTGCGTTCACGAAAAATTAAAGGAAAAAAGCAGTATTTTGTATCGTGGTTGGGATACCCTATTTCATTCAACAGCTGGATTGACGCTAATGATATTGTAGAAAATGCGTAAAAAGACACCACTCCTCAGTGCACACAAAAACTTTGTCTTACTTTTGAAGACATTAAAAGTAAAAGATAGAAACCGTGCTATTAAGCAAGCAGCTCGAGAACAATTGAACTGTATATCTGAAATATTTCCCAATTTGTTAAGAAGCACTTTACCCTCAATAACAAAGTTATCAAGAAATTACGTAACTATCGAGAAGACATACGTGCCATAGCTAGAAAGAAAACTCCTCTCCATAAGAAAAGACTTATATTGACATCGAGACGGGGTGGTAATATATTAGCTGCTATACTACCTATTGCCGCTTCCTTGATCGGAAAATTATTTGGATAATGCGCACGTATTATCTTGTTCCCGAGTCTACCGCTGGGCGTGTTTCAACGGGTTTTAAACCTAAATGCGCCAACTCCACGAGTCCGGGGCCCGTATCCTCGACAACTATTAATACTAAACTTGGTATTAACTTTCGACTTTGGTATTAACTTCACTCTCAAAGTGTATCCTCAACAACTATTAGCCTAATACCTACTCTTAACTTTGGTATTAACTTGAGAGTGCTGGCGAGGACTTCTAAACACTTAATAGTAAAGTTAATAGTGAAACCCAGACCCAGACCCATATCAACATGGCCCCCGGACTTCCTCGTCCAGCCCGCCTCCGCAATTTAGAGTTTGATAGGGCGCTTTGGAACTGTATAACGATGGTGAACTTGTCAAGAGATACATATTAGACCGTTCAGGAATGGAGTATGTGACTGATTTGGTGAGAAGAGAGCTACAAGATCCAGTTCAAAGGGAGCATTCCCTCACCCCGGGGTTGAAAGTGATTTTGACTAAAGGTACTTAGCTACAGGAAAAATGCTGCAGTGTTCAAGTGATGAGTTAGGGGGTAAGCCAGAGTAGTGTAAGCAGGGTGATTGTGGAAACTCTGGCCGCCCTCAGTGACCCGTAGGTAGTCGGGAGGTTTATCCAGTCTCCCCTTGACAGGGTGGAGATCCGTGTAAAGCAAGCAGAATTCTACCAACTTGCCGGTGTTGTGGGAGTGATAGACTGCACCCATGTGAAAATAATGGCACCAAAGGAAAACGATGTAGTTTATGTCAACAGAAAAAAAAAAAAAACATAGCTTGAACATACAATTAGTGTTTGATGTCTTTGTTATTGATTAAAATGTGGAATATTCGAGTTAAGGAAAACAAAACATGGGAAAAAAACTTTTATTTGTAGCAGAAAGGTACACACATGCAAATGAAAAAGATGACATTAAAATTGCATTAAAATGTCATTTAGAATATGATTTATAATTATTGTTGCTTTAAAATCAAGTTAGAAACCAAATTACTCCTGCCGGGTATTCGTATTGAGATAATGGTGGTAAGAAAGCTTGTTAGAGACGTCTGCCAGTGTGAGGGAGGAGGAACGAAAGGTCGAGGTGACCACATCGCGAACATCATGACTTATGAGTGAAGTAAAACGAGGTTACTTGGTTTCTGTTTACAAAGTTCCAAGTGGAAAAACAACTTGATTGTGAATTCAGTGTATACTTTTCTGGAGTATTGTGTTTACTGAGTGAATTGGTGACCAATCTGTTGCTATTTGTGTCTTGCTTGAAGATATTCATCATTGGATTCAAAGCTTTGGTATTAATGTGCAATAGTCATCATAACAAAATACGTAGTAATTAATTATATATGTCAACCTATTTATTTTCATGAGATCATGGTATGACCACTGAAAAACATAGCTTTTTATTTTGGCTCCATTACAAATTCGGTATATAATTACTCTATTAGTGGAATCTAGTTTTCAGCATCTTTTATTATTATGCCAATATTCTAAGCACTCAGCTTGCAAACATGCTTAGGTTTTTGTTGTCAGTTTGGGTCGGACTTATGTGAACACTTTACCAAGTGACCTAAGATTACTCAATGCTCGCAAAGCTATGGTATTAACGTGCAATGGTCATCATACCAAAATACGTAGTAATTAATTATATATGTCAACCTAATTATTTTCATGAGATCATGGTATGACTGCTGAAAACATAGCTTTTTTTATCTTAGCTCCATTACAAATTCAGTATATAATTATTCATATATTCAATAAAGTAGTGGAATCCAGTTTTCAGCATCTTTTATTATTATGCCAATATTCTAAACACTCAGCTTGCAAACACGCTTAGGTTTATGTTGTCAGCTTGGGTCGGACTTAGGTGAACACTTTACCAAGTGACCTAAGATTACTCAATGCTACCATATAGGTATACTACGTACATCTTTGATTGTGAGTTCATCAGAGAGCACTGGAGAGCAGCATGAGTCTAATTAGGTGCTAATGAATATCCTGCCTGCATCACAGACTACATAAAATGCAAATATGATCAGTGCCTAAAGGTGTTATAAGCTAATATATATATATATATATATATATATATATATATATATATATATATATATATATATATATATATATATATATATATATATATATATATATATATATATATATATATATATATATATATATATATATATATATATATATATATATATATATATATATATATATATATATAAAACTGTCTGCCCTAATGTCCCTCCCACTTTTGAAGGCCAAATGACGCCCCTGATTGTAACAACGCATCTTGTAACACCCATGACTGGGTGCCGGTGCAAATCTCCTCATTTAACACCGAGAAAATAATCTAGGCTCTAGGGAACTCGGAAAAATCCAAGTTAGAGAGTGCTGGCTGTGGAGATTGAACCAGTGACCTTCGACATACAAAGCCATGTCTGTTAGTCGAGCCAATAAAGGTAAAGGTAAAGTTGGGGCATACGCTATAGCAGCGCGTGGCCTCGGTGCTCATCTCCGTAACATTGGGCCTTGAGCCTGTGGTGAGAGGGAGCCCATTACCCCGGGACACAGGGCCAGTGTGACATCCGGGCTACCACAGTTTCCCCAGGTAGTCATTTATCGACCAGCCCGAGAGGGAGGATGATCAGCTGGGTGAGCTGCACGCCGACTGCCCAGGCCGGGATTCGAACCGGGGTCCGCGTAGAAGCCAGGCATGCTGACCACTAGACCACGGAGGCGTATTGGAGCCCAATCTCAAGTGAACCCACTCACAATGGCACACAATTTTTTTTCCGGTAAATTTTGTGCTTTGAATGAATTTGCTAATCATTTCTGTCGAAAAACAGCACAAATTATTTTTCACCCCTTCCACCCTAACCTCCTCAGTAATAAAAAAAAAAAGTGACAAAATCATAGCCTTGAGGCAGTAATATTCAGCCCCAGCATCAAAAAATTATACTGCTGCCCTATGAAAGGCATCTCTTAACTCCGATGAAGTAGGTGGTGACTGGTGGAGCAGCTTCATTGTCATCCCTTGCAGTGGCAGGTGTCATTGGGCCAGCAGATGATGAAACAGTGGCTGGTGTCATAGGGCCAGCAGATGATGAAGCAGTGGCTGGTGTCATAGGGCCAGCAGATATTGAAGCAGTAGCTGTTGCCGGAGCAGCTAATGGTATCTTTTCCACAAGTAATGAACAATGTGCTGGGATGGTCTCTAGCAATACTGATAAAGTGTGTATCTACAAAGAATATGAATTTAAGGGTAATTAATAAATTGTTTTAATAAGAATATAAAAGTTTTTGCCAAAAACATACAGGCCAGTCAGTATTTCACTGCTGCTTGACTGTTGCTGCTGTCCTATCCCTAGCACATCATGTCAATGCTGAATGGCTCTGGTACCCCTTCAAATACATGAGACGAGCAGCCTATGATGTCATACACCAGTTTATCTACCACAGTTAATGTCATAGTTATATAGGCAGGCGCCTGCGTATCTGTGGTGCCACACGTGTGGGCACTCAGGTGCTGGGGAAATGTCATTGTTATGAAGGGCAGGAGGAAACCAGTGTATGCTGTGAGGCCTTGGTGTGGAAGTTCCCTGTCTGAACTGTGCAGCTAATCCCCCATACAGTGAGGGCCTTTTTTACTCCCTCAGGGGCTGTGCAGCTGAGAGAGTGGTGTACATGAGTGTGAGTGTGTGAGTAGGTGTGTGCCTGTCTTGGCTAAAACCCTTCACTGGGGGAAGACAACCAAGGTATTTAGATAGATTGATAGTCATTGACAGATGAACATTAAAAACATTTCTATATCAAATATGCAGTTCACTGCTATGAACTTATTAACTTTAAGCTGAAATAAAGGGATTGTGGCCAGTATAGCTGCATTCTGTGAGCACATAAAAAAAACTAACTAATATAAGTTTTACATTTAAAGACATAACAACTAAAAAAAATTACCAGTCTGCCGCTGCTCATTCTTGCACTTGGCAATGCAAGGCTTTGATTTTTGTTGTACGTTGTACCAACGCCTCTCACAGTCATCCTGCGTACGGGGTCCACTCCCAGGGAAGGCACTGTCAGGGTATAAATGTGAAGCAAGTTTCTTAATCGTTTCACTATGGCATGCTTTTTATTTCCCATAACTTCTCCAATAACATTTAATACATGCTGTGATGGAAAGCTAAATCAGTACCAATATTTTATTTACATGCATCATAAGACTAACTTTTTAGTTGTTATGAACATGGCCATAAATACTACTTTTCATTACCTACTTTTCTAAAATGCTTTTCTCTAAGTAGGAGGATATTACACAATACAGCTATACAAAAAAATTCAAAGCATTAATCTTAATTCCATTCTTTTGAGTACTTCTAACCTAACATTATATCACCAGAAACTGTTTGACCAATGCTATCAAAATAATATTTTAATCTTACTTTACCATTCTCATCAAATCTACCTATTCCGGTATAGTTTTAACATAAAATATTTGTAAAAGTGTTGAGAGCCTGGCATGCCCAACCCACCCACCCCCCCAAAAAAAATCTAAATAAGGAATAAATAAACTAACAGGTAAATATGACTTGACTCTCTTATACTAACCCCCTTTCCACCCTAACAAACTTGGGGACCTACCATATTAGGTTAGGACGTGTTTGGTAGGACATGTTTAGCAGGAGTTGGTTTAGTTATGTTAGATTGTTGAGGGAGTGGGGGTTGCACCAGAAATGGTCATGATGATGCTATTCACATGGAGCAGTAGGAAAAAGTATGTCCTGTTTGGAAACTCTGTGGTTGTGTTTGTATACAAAAATACCCATTTGACGAGGTTAGGTTAGTTTGCAAGTTACTTGAATCATGGATATGTGAATATGTAACAAAAAAAATAAAAGCGTTAACCTTAATTTCATTATCTTGAGTACATTCCAATCTAACATTATATCACCATAATCTGTTTGGCCAATGCTATAAATATACTATTTTAATCTTACTTTACCGTTCTCACGAAACCTACCTATTCCCATATAGTCTCGACATAAAGTACTGGTAAAAGTGTCCATAGTCTGGCATGCCTAGCATCCCCCCCCAATAAAAATAAATAATAAACAAATAATAATAAGTAAAGAATCAAAATTGGGCAAATCTGCCTTAACTATCTATACCAACCCCCTCTTCCCCCCCAACAAACTTGGCATGTTAAGTTAGGATGTGTTCGGTAGGACGGGGCAGGTTTGGCACTTGGGGACCTACCATGTTAGGTTAGGATGTGTCAGGTAGGACAGGTTTAGCAGGAGTTGGTTTAGTTATGTTAGATTGTTGAGGAGTGGGGTTGCAGCCGAAATGGTCATGATGATGCTATTCACGTGAAGCAGTAGGAAAAAGTATGTTCTGTTTGGAAACTCTGTGGCTGTGTTTGTATACAAAAATACCCATTTGACGAGGTTAGGTTAGTTTGCAAGTTACTTGAATCATGAATATGTGAATATGTAACAAAAAAATAAAAGCATTAACCTTAATTTCATTATCTTGAGTACATTCCAATCTAACATTATATCACCATAATCTGTTTGACCAATGCTATAAATATACTATTTTAATCTTACTTTACCATTCTCACAAAACCTACCCATTCCCATATAGTCTTGACATAAAGTACTTGTAAAAGTGTCCATAGTCTGGCATGCCTAGCCTCACCCCCCCAATAAAAAAATAATAAAAAAATAAAAATAAATAAAGAATGAAAACAGGGCAAATATGCCTTAACTATCTATACCAACCCCCTCTTCCCCCCCAACAAACTTGGCATGTTAAGTTAGGATGTGTTCGGTAGGACAGGGCAGGTTTGGCATGGTTAGGTTTAGTTATGTTAGGTTGTTGAGGGAGAGGGGGTTGTGGCAGAAATGGTCATAATGAAACTATTCAGATACAGAATGAAAAGGTATGTTCTGTTTGGAAGGTCAGTGGTGTTATTATGCAAAAAATACCCTATTGATTAGGTTAGGTTAGTTTGTAAGCTGATTGAACCATGAATATGTGATTACCAACCTTGTTACAGCTTCTGCCACTTCAGTCCACGCTCTCTTCTTATCCTCAGGGGTGATACTCTTCCCATAACACCCTCTGATTATACGTATTTGTTCTTGAATTTGATGTAAGAAGACCGTTTCATCTGGCGACCAATTAAACTTACTCCTTTTCTGCGCTGGTTCTCCGGCCCGTAGATCATTGGGGCAGATGACGTGGTTATGGTGCGGTAATTTCAGCAGAGAAAGTCGTGACGCAGGAGGGGAGAGAAGGGTATTGACGAGTGACGGAGTAAAAACAGCCTTTGAGGCTGCTTCTATCTGCCACAAAACTCAGTATTTTCTTGTGTTTGCCATTTATTATGTTTCTGTTGTACATTTATACATCTTTTCGTTATTTTTCTTTTGAAATATATACTTAATTCATGTCGGATGTTTACGTTTTGCACGGAGGCGTCCTTAGCAACGAGCCCGCCATAAAGAAGAAGAAGAAGAAGATAATAGTAGCCAGGATTTTCTAATACCTACACTCAAAGTTGACGAGGATAGCTTTTACTCTTAATAATTTGAAACTATTAACTTTGATAGTAACTTTAAGAGTAAAAGTTAATAGCTCTCGAGGATACGGGCCCAGGCGTCTCAGGCCTCAGCGAAGAAACCACGTGGAAATATTAACGAGGAGATAGTTATAATAATAATAATAATAATAATAATAATAATAATAATAATAATAATAATAATAATAATAATTAATAATAATATTAATAATAATAATAATAATAATGATAAATTATTACTATTATTATTATTATTATCATTATTATTATTATTATTATTATTATTATTATTATTATTATTATTATCATAATCAAACAATATTGATCTTGGTTACATTGAGAGAGAGAGAGAGAGAGAGAGAGAGAGAGAGAGAGAGAGAGAGAGAGAGAGAGAGAGAGAGAGAGAGAGAGAGAATGATAAAATAGAGAAGTTACAATGAATCTAAAAACAGATATAGTATGTACTATGGTCTATGTTATGCATCAAAGAAAAAAATGTATGGGACATGAGATTGAGCGGCGATCATGTTAGTGTTTGCTTGTACTTGCCATTGACAGTCATCGTCAGAGGCAGTCATGGCGCGCCGCCCTGGGTTGAGTGACGAACAGATTTATTCTGAGTTATTCATTTAGTATCTAATTTTGAAAAATAACTGAAAAGTCAGAATTATTGAATTACTGATTCTGATGACTGATACCGATTGATTGAGTCCGATTCACTGTAAAAAACAACAACTTATGTGAGCATGCCGCGCTGCAAATGTGTTCGATAGTTTTCTAAGTACCGCAAAAAGTACCACAGGGTTTCTTAGTGCGGTCCGCGGTAGTGTGGTAATTTCAAAAAGTTTGCGGTAGTGCGGTACTTTTTTTAGTGATACGGTGCTACCGCACTACCTCACTAAGTACACACACACACACACACACACACACACACACACACACAAAATGATGTAAGATAGATCTGCAGACAAGCCAAAAGACTAAGAGAAAGGAAAAATAAAAGGTGGAGGACAAAAAACGTATAATGGTTGGGGACTGAGAACCAAATGAGTGACGTGACATTTGGAAATCTTGAAAAGAAAAAGAAAATATCCAAAGACAATATAATTTACTTTGAACTAAGCTAAAACAAGACAATGGAAAATTGTAGGTCTGTATCAATTACTCATGCTTTCAGTGGGGGAGCAATGACATTACCAATCAAATGACATCAATATATTCCTGCAATGTACCATATACATTTGGTTGCAGTACGACTAAGCTCGGTTACACGGTAATATTATAAATATCTTAAGTATCATGTATATATGTAAATAAATATTATAACTACGACAACAACAACAACAACAACAATAATAATATTAATAATAATAATAATAATAATAATAATAATAATAATAATAATAATAATAATAAAAATAATAATAATAACAAAAATAATAATTGTACGTTATAATTATAATTATGATAATGTTAATCATAAATATAATTTTGATAATAATAATAATAATAATAATAATAATAATAATAATAACAAAAATAATCATAATGATGATAATAATAATATAATAACAATGATAATAATAATAATAATAATAATAATAATAATAATAATAATAATAATAACGGGGAGGCGGTGGAAGAGTGGTTAGCGTGCGGGCTCTGCATTAACCGCGTTCTGGACGACGCGGGTTCGTATCCGCAGCTACCACCTGGGATTTTTCCGTCACCGCCGAGTGGCCTAAGACTATCTACATGCTGTCCTGAAGACCATCAATCAACCCGGACTCTAGAGGAAACCGTCCAAGTAAATCAAGAACGAGTTCCGGGGGGCAGCATGAGCCAAGAAAAGATGGCACCACTATAAAACATTTGCCTGCGCCATGACGGGCTGGGGCCGATCACCAACAAGGCCCCTAAAGAAAGGGTACCGGCGCCATAGGCTGGCACGTAAATATAAATAAATAAATAAATAAAATAATAATATTAAAAATAACGTTTTCAATAATATAGATAGATAATAAATCATTAATTATGCTGACGATAACAATAACGACAATTAGACTACGACTATTAATATCATTACTACTACTACTACTACTACTATTACTACCACCACTTCTACTACTACTTCTATTACTACTACTTCTACAACTACTACTACTACTTCTCTTCGCTCCACGCCTCGGTCGAGACAGGACCCTCGCTCCTACCTGCTTTCTTCATTCCCTTGTTGGCTGCTCTGTATAGCTGCACCGGGTGAACAGTACAATGATCTAACACAAGACAATAATCAGTGAAAACAAAAAAAAAATGATATAGACAGAGACTATTACAACAATGAAAATGAAAGTGAGACTATTACAAGTGATTGTGACCATACCGTGAGTAACTGAATCTGTTAACAGTGGTCATTAAATACTAATTACCAAGTGTCCCATATGTGAATGTAGTGAAGTGGACAAACTAAACAGTGACCAAAAGCAGTTCAGAGCACACACAAACATCACCAGTGCAACACTTAGCAAACTACATCTTAAGAAGAAGTGTGTGTGAACTCAACTACCATGGCCAATACCAGACGGGGAACGGCTCAAGGTCTCCAACAAGTACGACCCAACTCACAAACAACACCGAAACAGACAACATTGAGCCGTTCCACCATAACATCTGC
The DNA here is from genome assembly GCF_024679095.1 of Eriocheir sinensis. Lineage (NCBI taxonomy): Eukaryota > Metazoa > Arthropoda > Malacostraca > Decapoda > Varunidae > Eriocheir > Eriocheir sinensis. The sequence continues at coordinate 200,934 of NC_066571.1, forward strand.
CGCTGGCGCCCAGCCTAACCTTGAGGAGAGTGAACTAAGTGACATGCTGGCTGGCCTTTCTGAAGAGTCTAAGGCGTTGGTCAGAATTCTTAAAGTGATCATCACAAAACAATTTAAAACAGAATTAGAAATAATAAAAGAAGAAATGATAAAGAAAGACACAGAAATTACCAATTTGGAAAATGAAGTAAAAGACCTAAAAGACAAACTACACAGTTTTGAAACATATATTGATGACATCGAACAATATGAACGAAATGACACAGTGGTTGTTAATGGTCCCTCACTTCCCACAGAAACAGCACCTGAAAAAGCAAAAAGTCTCGTGGTGTCCACCTTCAGAGATCAGTTAAAAATAAATGTCAGAGAAGAAGACATAATTTCGGCACACAGACTTGGCCCCGTTCACCAAAACAGAAACAGGCCCATAATCGTCAAATTGGTGAACAGGTCCCTGAAGTATGTCCTTGTGGGGGCCTGCATAAACCTAAAATCTGATTTCTACATCAACAAAAGCTTGACCCCCAAAAGATACAACATACTGAAACGGGTCCTAGCAGTGAGGAATGTCCACAGACAAATTCCAACAGTGCAACCCAAAGGATGGAAAGATCATCATAAAACTTAAAAACTCCACAGTACGGAACACAATTATTGTCGACGAGCAATCCTTGTTGGTCTTCCTAGATAAGTACCCTGCGATGATGGACGCATATCAAGAAATCGCCTCTTCCGACTAGATTGCAATCAAACTACGGCTGCTACCACTTCGACTACTACTACTACTTCGACTACTACTATCACTTCTCTGTCAAACAACTTTTATATCAATAAGTACTATCAGATCACCACTTACACTAATACTGCCAATTAGAACAATATATCGGTAATCTTTACAACTACTACTACTACTACTACTACTACTACTACTACTACTACTACTACTACTACTACTATAACTGTAACTACTATAACCACTAATACTACTATTTCTACTACTACTACTACTACTACTACTACTACTACTACTACTACTACTACTACTACTTTATCAACAACTTTTTTTTTTTTTACATCAAAAGATGCGGCTCAAGGGCAACAAAAAGAGTACAAAAAAAAAAAAACGCTACTCACCGCTCCCACAAAAGTAGAAAGTAAAGAGTACCCAATAGAGAGGTCAATTTCGGATCTTGATACACTCTTCTTGCAAGAGGTCAAGTCATAGGCAAGAGGAAATCCAGACGAAGGAAGACTGTTTCAGAGTTTACCAGTGAAGGTGATGAAAGAATGGAAATGCTGGTTAACTCTTGCATGAGGGGTTTGGACAGTATAGGGATGAGCATGAGTAGAAAATCGTGTGCAGCGGGGCCGTGGGAGGGGGGAGGCATGCAGTTAGCAAGTTCAGAAGAGCAGTCAGCGTGAAAATATCGATAGAAGATAGAATGAGAAGCATCATGGCGGCGGAATTTAAGAGGTAGAAGGTTGTCAGTAAGAGGAGGAGAGCTGATGAGACGTCCAGGAGAGCTGTGTAAGTGGAGCCTATCCCCACATGTGAGATGCATATTCCATACGAAGGGGGACAAAGCCCCTATATATGAAAAGCCTCTGTGCGGGGGAGATGAACTGGCGGAGTCGATACAGAACGCCCAACCTCGAGGAAGCTGATTTAGAAAGAGAGGAGATGTGAAGTTTCCAGTTGAGATTTTGCGCTAAGGATGGACTGAGGATATTTAGTGTTGAAGAAGGTGACAGCTGGGTGTTGTCGAAGAATAGGGGATAGGTGGAGAAACTGGGTTTTTGAGGCATTGAAGGACACAAGGTTTCTTTTACCCCAATCGAAAATGATAGCAAGGTCTGAGGTTAAGGATTCTGCAGCCTTCAGTCTGGAGTCTTGTAATTCCTGTAGAAGACCCTTCTGTTGAAAGTAGTTGAATAATGCAGAGTGGAGTCATCAGCGTATGAGTAGATAGAACAATTTGTTATGGAAAGAAAATCATTGATGAATAGCAGGAAGAGAGTGGTTATTATTATTATTCTTATTAATATTACCTATTATTATTATTATTATTATTATTATTATTATTATTATTATTATTATTATTATTATTATTATTATTATTATTACTATTATTGTTATTATTATTGTTATTGTTATTGTCATTATTATTATTATTATTATTATTATTATTATTATTATTATTATTATTATTATATTTATGATCATGTTATGTTATTACTATTATTATTGTCGTTATAACTTATGATTATTACAACTATTATTATTGTTATTATCATTATTGCAAGTATTTTCATTATAAGTATTATTACCTCCGCCAACGAAGTTGGGAGGAGGTTATATTTTCGGTCCGGTCAGTATGTTTATTTATTTATCTATTTGTTTGTTTATTTGTTCGTGTACAGTCTCCTGTGCACAAATTTGCAGATATCTCAACCAATTTTTCAGGGAAGCTTCGTGTCCATCCAGAATAGAACTCATTAAATTTTTGATGTCAAAGGTCAAAGGTCAAGGTCAAGGTCGGACAAAACGTCAGATTGGCTATAACTTCGGTTCTCTTTAATGAAGATAATTCAGACTTGGTTCTTATTTTAGCTCATGGAAAGATGCACCTTGCATGGCCTTGACCTTGACCTTTGACCTTGACCTCAAAAAGTTCGCCCAAGGTCAAAGTTTCCAAAAATATAGAATTTCATCAAATTTCGAAACAAATTCTTCCATATGATGCGTAACAGTATCCAGCATAAAGCCCATTATTTTTTTTATGTCAAAGGTCAAAGGTCAAGGTCATGGTCGAACAAAACATCAGATTGACCATAACTTTGGTTCTTTTCATCGTAGAGACTTCAGACTTGGTTCATGTTTTAGCTCATGGAAAGACGCACCTTGCATGTCCTTAACCCTAACTTTTGACCTTGACCTCGAAAAGTTCGCCCACGGTCAAAGTTTCCCCCCAAAATAAATTTCATCAACTTTCGAAACTAATGCTTCCATATGATGCAACTTGCATGGCCTTCACCTTGACCTCTGACCTTGACCTCGAAAAAATCGCCCAAGGTCCAAAAAAAAAAAAAAATAGAATTTCATCAAATTTCGAGACAAATGCTTCCATATGATGCATATGATCACAGTTGATGCTCATACCAATTTTCAGGACGATCTTTGGCGGATGTGTGCACTCTCCTAGTGCTATGCGTCTAGTTAACAGTACAATTATTATTATTCATCATTTTTATTATTAGTATTAGTATTTATTATTATTATTATGTTTTTATGATTATTTGAGGTACTAGTCTTATTCACCACTTTTACTTATGTACTAGGATTACTATCTATTATCTCGAATGTTATTTTATTGATATTCAATGTTACTGTTATTGCTCATATTTTTATTATCATCATTATTATTACTATTATTATCACTATTATTGATATTATTATTATTATTATTATTATTATTATTATTATTATTATTATTGTAATTAGTATTAATATTAGTATTTAGTATTACTATTATTAATGTTGTATTATTTCTATCATTAATGTTATTATTATTATTATTATTATTATTATTATTATTATTATTATTATTATTATTATTATTATTATTATGTTATTATTTTACTAAATACTACTACTATCTATATGCAACACACATCAATTACTGATTTCCCTTACTATACATACCATTGCTCATGTTCTGTGTACAGTCTGTCTAAATTATCTTGGCCAATTTGCACCGATAAGTCCCTCCCCCATACTGGCTAAGCCCGGCCCCCCTTTCACCCGATTGGCTGTTTATGACATCATGTATTGTTTCAAAGACACATAGCAAATATATATGATTGAGATAATCTAGCAAGTTTCATGATTAAACAATATTCGTAATTTAATTGAATGACGGCACTCTAATTTAACAATCAATGACATCACCTAAAAAACAAAGTACAATCATAATACTGCCAGTTTTCAAGGGAGAACGGGCCCTTCAGAGCAATACGGCAGTAGCATTGAAGGCCATGATAGTAGGGTACCTATAAAGTAATGCACTCTTTCCGTCATTATTTCCTACATAGCTCATTCACATAGGCATAATAAATAAAATATCATAAAAGTATCTTCTACAGTAACTTCATACAGATAGGAATCATTGTATTAGGGAGTTAGTTTTGTATTTGTGGCTTGGAGGGACGAGTGCGTCGTCTGCCGCGTTCTCCGTCACTCGCTTTCCCGCCGAGCGTACATACATACCCGTCCCTCCAAGCCACATATACAAAACTTACTCATTAATACAATGATTCATACCTGTATGAAGTTACTGTAGAAGATAGTTCTTATGTGATTATATTTAAGGCCCATCACACTGGCTCTACGACCTACTGCCGACCTCCAGCGACCTGCAGGACGCGGGAGGTCTCACATGGTCGACGATTGGTCGTGCGTGCGATCGTCATGTGTCTTCGTTTGCCCTGCGATCGATGGAGGTTTTAGGTCATGCTCTAAAAGCTCCAGCCGACCTCTCAGGTCGCAGCCGGTCGTAAAAAAGGTTGCCGTCCGGTGGCCGAATGGACTGCGTCTATACGGCAAGCGGACTGCCACCGGTGGCCGACAGGTGACCATTAACTGTTGAACGGCGACCGGATGGCAAGCGGACACCGTCTGGTTGCCGTCAGATAGTAGGAGGTCGCTGATGGTCGCCGTCCACTTTTCATCTGTCATTGGCCGTGGTCGACGTCCGGCCTTCCACCACACGGCGAGTTGTGCGGTGACCGGCGGTTGATCAAACCACCCTTGCCCGGAAATAAGGTACATTCCTGAGCAGTGACATCCCACGCCCCTCAGCCCGCCCAAGTTCTGTCCCATCTCAACCTGCTCCACAGGTCAAGCACACGGCCAAATGTGTATGGGTCACCTCTGCCTGACCAAAATAAATCATTGCAGGACGTCATGATGTGCACAGCAGTAACAATAAGAGTCTGTGGAGCTAATGGCTTTTATCCATTTAAAAAAGAACCGTTAATTTCTTTATCTGCTCTGCCCAGGGTGATGGAAATGCTTTAGAACGAATATAATGTTACATACATACTAACAACAGGTTAAACCAAGATTGCTTGGAGCATTTTTTGCTTGTCTGCGGCACATAGGGAGGGGGGGGTCACAAATATCCGTCTTTTGCTGCAGTGAAGCACAGAATATTTTCATTACCTTTATAAGTAACTATTTTTTTACAAATAATTTACCGAAATAGGAATGAGGAATGTGTAATATAGCTGGATGAAAATATTATATACTTACTATAGAATGGATATCAAAATGTTAGAATCGGTGCAGAGGAGGATGACCAAGATGATTCAGGGGTTGAGAAACTTGCCATACGAGGAAAGACTCAAACAGTTAAACTTGCATTCACTAGAAAGGCGAAGGGTGCGTGGAGACATGATCGAGGTTTATAAATGGATGAAGGGCTTTAATAAGGGAGATATTCATAAGGTTTTGTTGGTAAGAGAACCGGGTAGGACACGAAGTAATGGGTTTAAACTGGATAAATTCAGATTCAACAGGGACACAGGCAAAAATTGGTTTACTAACAGGGTGGTGGATGAGTAGAATAGGCTTAGCAGTCATGTGGTGAGTGCCAATACAATTGTCACATTCAAAAATAGATTAGATAAATTCATGGACAGCGATATTAGGTGGGGTTAGATACACGTGAGCTACACGGGAGCTTAGGTTCAAAGGAGCTGCCTTGTACAGGCCTACCGTTCTCTTGCAGACTCCTATGTTCTTATGTTCTTATATAACACGTCAGCAGCAAGTCATTAAGGGAGGTCGCCGTCTTCATTGCGACAGAACGCGCACTGGTCTTTGCCTGTCGGTCATCGGTCGGCGTATGGGGGATATCTTGGCCTGACTCCAGGTGTGAGGTCAAGGTGTGAATCTTACCATGGTCGCCGTCCGGCCACCCACTGGACGGACACTGGGCGGACACTAAACGACCGCCGGTCGCACGACTACTTTGCCACCTATGTGGTCGGGGAGCGGTGGGTGTGACTCGCAGCATTTTGAGGTCGGAGATAGTCGTTAGCAGGTCGTAAAGTCAGTGTGACTGTAGCTTTAGTATGCCTATGTGAATGAGCTGTGTATGAAATAATGACGGAAAGTGGTGCATTACTTTATAGGTACCCTACTATCATCGCCTTCAATGCTAGTGATGTATTTTTTGAAGGGCCCGTTCTTCCTTGAAAACTGGCCGTATTATGATTGTATTTTCTTTTTTAGGTGATGTTATTGATTGTTAAATTAGAGTGCCGTCATTCAATTAAAATACGAATATTATTTTAATCATGAAACTAGCTAAATTATCTCAATCATATATATTTGCTACGTGTCTCTGAAACAATACATGATATCATGATCAGCCGATCGGGTGAAAGGGGGGCGGAGCTTAGCCAGTATGGGGGAGGGGCTTCTCGGTGCCAATTTTTTTTTTTTTTTACAACAAATGAGACAGCTCAAGGGCAAAAAAAAAAAAAAAAAAAAAAAAAAAGCCCGCTACTCGCTGCTCCCCCCCAAAAATTAAAAGAGGTGGCCGAAAGAAAGGTCAATTTCGGGAGGAGAGGTGTCCTGATACTTTCCTCTTGAAAGAGTTCAAGTCGTAGGCAGGAGGAAATACAGATGAAGGAAGATTGTCCCAGAGTTTACCAGCGTGAGGGATGAAAGAGTGAAGATATTGGTTAACTCTTGCATAAGGGGTTTGGACAGTATAGGGATGAGCATGAGTAGAAAGTCGTGTGCAGCCAGCCCGCGGGAGGGGGGGAGGCATGCAGTTTAGCAAGTTCAGAAGAGCAGTCAGCGTGGATATATCGATAGAAGATAGAAAGAGAGGCAACATCGCGGCGGAATTTAAGAGGTAGAAGACTATCAGTAGGAGGAGGAGAGCTGATGAGACGAAGAGCCTTAGACTCCACTCTGTCCAGAAGAGCTGTGTGAGTGAAGCCCCCCCACACGTGAGATGCAGACTCCGTACGAGGGCGGACAAGGCCTCTGTATATGGATAGCAACTGCGCGGGGGAAAAGAACTGGCGGAGACGATACAGAACGCCCAACCTCGAGGAAGCTGATTTAGCGAGAGAGGAGATATGGAGTTTCCAGTTGAGATTTTGAGTTAAGGATAGACCGAGGATGTTTAGTGTTGAAGAAGGTGACAGCTGAGTGTTGTCGCAGAATAGGGGATAGTTGTTTGGAAGATTGTGTCGAGTTGATAGGTGGAGAAATTGAGTTTTTGAGGGATTGAAGGACACAAGGTTCCTTCTGCCCCAATCGGAAATGATAGCAAGGTCTGAGGTTAAGCGTTCTGCAGCCTCCAGTCTGGAGTCGTGTACTTCCTGTTGTGATGGTCTTCAGTTGAAAGAAGTTGAATAACGCAGAGTGGAGTCGTCGGCGTATGAGTGGACAGGACAGTTTGTTATGGAAAGAAGATCATTGATGAATAACAGGAAGAGAGTGGGTGATAGGACAGAGCCCTGTGGAACCCCACTGTTGATAGGTTTAGGGGAAGAGCAGTGACCGTCTACCACCGCAGAGATGAACGGTCGGAAAGGAAACAGGAGATAAAGGAACAGAGAGAGGGATAGAATCCGAAAGAGGGCAATTTAGAAAGCAAAGACTGGTGCCAGACTCTATCGAAGGCTTTCGATATGTCTAGCGCAACAGAGAAAATTTCACCGAAACGGCCAAGTTAATTTGGAATGTATATGGTACTACTACTTTTGCTACTTTCACTATTGCTATTATCACTACTACTACTACTACTACTACTAATACTGCTACTGCTACTGCTACTACTGCTACTGCTACTACTGCTATTACTACTCGATTACTACTACTACTACCACTACTACTACTACTACTACTACTACTACTACTACTACTACTACTACTACTACTACTACTACTACTACTACTACTACTACTACTACTACTACTACTACTACTACTACTACTACTACTACTACTATTACTACTACTACTACTACTACTACTACTACTACTACTACTACTACTACTACTACTACTACATAAATGATACCTCCTCCCATGTTTATTTTCCCGACACATAATCATGAAGGGCTCCATAGCTTGGGGGTCATTAGCCCCAACTCTGTTCACTAATGAGTGTGGCATCCAACCATATCGCTAATACTACTTAGCACTAAATCTATACATAACACCCTATCATCTATTGCGTCTAGATATCCCTTTCCTTCCCCACTCATGTCACTCCTGACCCACCCTAATGTCACTCTCCACCACTGTCGCCTCATAGTCCATATTGGAGGTATTGGTGGCTTTTGAGCCAGAGTGTCTGGTGCCCCTGAGACATAGGGTGGCCGACCTGAGCAGGGAGAACGAGAGGCGACACCTCATCCAGGCTACAACGTGGCTCCTCCCCTATCATCTATTGCGTCTAGATCCCCCTTTCCTGCCCAACTCATGTCACTCCCGACACACCCTAATGTCACTCTCCACTACTGTGGCCTCATAGTCCATATTGGAGATGTTGGTGGCTTTTGGGTCAGAGTGTCTTGTGCCCATGAGATATAGGATGACCGACCAGAGCAGGGAGAACGAGAGGCGACACCTCATCCAGGCTACAACGTGGCTCCTTGGCTGATGCTTCTTTTCTGAGATCAGTTCCGCGAGTCGTGCGTAGAAGCATCGGGCTCTGGGTCCCACCCCGCCCGATGTGATGAAGACTAGGGGGGTGAAGCTGCCCTGATTCACATGCTGGAGTCTTTCACCGTATGCCCTTGTCTTCTCCTGCTCGTTCCTGTGGTGGGCGGCTTCCAGAGGCAGCTCACGGTGACGAATATGCGGATGTCCATGAACGCCCGCTGTCCGCGCACCCAGAATCCGCGGGCACTTACATCAACCCGTGCCTCATGTGAGGTATTGGCCGTCCTGTACCGAAGGTGTTCGCCGTCCAGGGGAAGCAGTGCCGGCTCGGTAGTGACGTCTTGGCATACCTCCCCGAGCATGCTGGCTGTCAGATCCCTCACTTCATCGTGTCGAATACAGACGAAGCCTCCCTTTTTACATGTCATGGTGTGGGTGACATCATTTGGTGATCCACATGCACAGAGATCAGGCAGCCCCTCAATCGGCCAGCCATATCTCAGAGCAACGGCGTCGACAAATTCTTGCTTGTTGAGGCTGAAGCCTTTTGCTCCGATTGATAGTGACGTTAGGCAGTTAGAGGCGCCGTGAGCCTGCCTCCTGTGTTGTGTGGATTTTTCTACCCATTTCAGTGGACAGGTGGTGTGTTGGACGGTCCAGCTCGTCTTTTTGGGCCTGTTGTGTTTCTTCTGAGATTCTTTTTTCTGATTTAACTTATTTCTGTTTTTTTTTTTTTTTTTTTTTTTTTTTTTTTTTTTTTTACAGCAAAGGAGACAGCTCAAGGGCACAAAAAAGTAAACATTAATAAAAAAAAAGCCCGCTACTCGCTGCTCCTAAAAAGAATCCAAAGAGGTGGCCGAAAGATAGGTCAGTTTCGGGAGGAGAGGTGTCCTGATACCCTCCTCTTGAAAGAGTTCAAGTCGTAGGCAGGAGGAAATACAGATGAAGGAAGATTGTTCTAGAGTTTACCAGCGTGAGGGATGAAAGAGTGAAGATGCTGGTTAACTCTTGCATAAGGGGTTTGGACAGTATAGGGATGAGCATGAGTAGAAAGTCGAGTGCAGCGGGGCCGCGGGAGGGGGGGAGGCATGCAGTTAGCAAGTTCAGAAGAGCAGTCAGCGTGGAAATATCGATAGAAAGAGAGGCAACATTGCGGCGGAATTTAAGAGGTAGAAGACTATCAGTATGAGGAGGAGAGCTGATGAGACGAAGAGCCTTTGCCTCCACTCTGTCCAGAAGAGCTGTGGTGGAGCCCCCACACATGAGATGCATACTCCATACGAGGGCGGACAAGGCCCTGTATATGGACAGCAACTGTGCAGGGGAGAAGAACTGGCGGAGACGGTACAGAACGCCCAGCCTCGAGGAAGCTGATTTAGTAAGAGATGAGATATGAAGTTTCCAGTTGAGATTTTGAGTTAAGGATAGACCGAGGATGTTTAGTGTTGAGGAAGGTGATAGCTGGGTGTTGTCAAAGAATAGGGGATAGTTGTTTGGAAGATTGTGTCGAGTGGATAGGTGGAGAAACTGTGTTTTTGAGGCGTTGAAGGACACCAGGTTCTTCTTGCCCCAATCGGAAATAATAGTAAGGTCTGAGGCTAAGCGTTCTGCAGCCTCCAGCCTTGAGTCGTTAAGTTCCTGTAGGGTGGGTCTTCTATTAAAGAAGTTGAATAATGCAGAGTGGAATCATCGGCGTAGGAATGGATAGGACAGTTCGTTTTGGAAAGAAGATCATCAATGAACAACAGAAAAAGAGTGGGAGATAGGACAGAACCCTGTGGGACACCATTGTTAATAGATTTAGGGGAAGAACAGTGACCGTCTACCACGGCAGAAATAGAACGGTCAGAAAGGAAACTGGAGATAAAGGTACAGAGAAGGATAGAAACCGTAGGACGGTAGTTTAGAAAGCAGATTAGTGCCAGACCCTATCAAAAGCTTTTGATATGTCCAGCGCAATAGCAAAAGTTTCACCGAAACGGCTAAGAGAGGATGACCAAGAGTCAGTTAAGAAGGCTAGGAGATCACCAGTAGAACGCCCCTTGCGGAACCCATACTGGCGATCAGATAGAAGGTCAGAAGTGGAAAGGTGCTTTTGAATCTTCCGGTTAAGGATTGATTCAAAAGCTTTAGATAGACAAGAAAGTAAAGCAATAGGACGGTAGTTTGAGGGATTGGAGCGGTCACCCTTCTTAGGTACAGGCTGTATGAAGGCATACTTCCAGCAAGAAGGAAAGGTAGATGTTGACAGGCAGAGGCGAAAGAGTTTGACCAGGCAGGGTGACAGCACGGAGGCACAGTTTTTAAGGACAATAGGAGGCACTCCATCAGGTCCATAAGCCTTCTGAGGATTGAGGCCAGAGAGGGCATAGAAAACATCATTTTGAAGAATCTTTATAACAGGCATAAAGGAGTCAGAGGGGGGATGAGTAGGATGAATATAACCAGAATCGTCCAGAGTGGAGTTTTTAGAAAAAGTTTGAGAGAAGAGTTCAGCCTTAGAGATAGATGAGACGGCAGTGTTGCCGTCAGGACTGAGGAGTGGAGGGAAAGATGAAGAAGTGAAGTTGGAGGAGATGTTTTGGCTAGATGCCAGAAGTCACGGGAAGAGTTAGAGAAAGCAAGGTTTTGACATTTTCTATTAATGAAAGAATTTTTGGTTAGTCGGAGAATAGATTTGGCACGATTTCGGGCAGAAATGTAAAGTTCATAATTAGCATTAGTTTGAAGGCTCTGGTATCTTTTGTGAGCTACCTCTCTATCATTGACAGCACGAGAACAAGCGTGATTAAACCAAGGCTTTTTAGCGTGAGGAGTAGAGAAAGAACGAGGAATGTATGCCTCCATTCCAGAGACAATCACCTCTGTGATGCGCTGAGCACACACAGAGGGGTCTCTATCCTGGAAGCAATAATCATTCCACGGGAAATCGGAAAAGTACATCCTCAGGTCGTCCCACAAAGCTGAAGCAAAATGCCAGAAGCATCGCCTCTTCGGTGGGTCCAGAGGGTGTACAGGAGCGATAGGACAGGATGCAGAAATAAGATTGTGATCGGAGGAGCCCAACGGAGAGAACAGTTTGACAGAATAAGCAGAAGGGTTTGAGGTAAGGAAGAGGTCTAGAATGTTGGGCCGATCTCCAAGACGGTCAGGAATACGTGTAGGGTGCTGGACCAACTGCTTTAGGTCGTTGAGGATAGCAAAGTTGTAGGCTTGTTCACCAGGATGGTCAGTGAAAGAGGATGAAAGCCAAAGCTGGTGGTGAACATTGAAATCTCCTAGGATGGAGATTTCAGCGAAGGGAGAGTGGGTCAAGATGTGCTCCACTTTAGAATTCAAATAGTCAAAGAATTTTACATAGTTGGTAGAGTTAGGTGAGAGATAAACAGCACAGATGTATTTAGTAATAGAATGACAGTGAAGTCTTAACCAGATGGTGGAAAATTCAGAAGAGTCAAGGTCGTGGGCACGAGAGCAAGTGATGTCGTTGCGCACGTAGGCGCAACATCCAGCTTTGGATTGAAATTTAGGATAGAGATAGTAGGAGGGAACAGAGTAGAGATTGCTGTCAGTAGCCTCAGAAACCTGTGTTTCAGTAAGGAAGAGAAGGTGAGGTTTAGAGGAGAGATGATGTTCCACAGAATGAAAATTAGAGCGAAGACCGCGAATGTTGCAGAAATTGAGAAGAAAGGTTCGAGGAGTTATCAAGACACCTCTCGGGTCGGCAGCCAGAAGGGGAGTCCTCCCTGGGGGAATTTGTGGTCCCCCCCCCAGGCGGGGACTCCGAGGCTTAGTGTATGTGCGCCATTTTGAAATTTTAATTTTGGGAAAAGGTGTATATGTTGTGAGAATGTAGTGTGGTGTGGATAAAGAGAGGATCTGTCTTTAGAGAGCATGCTGAACTACTCTCCGGTGTTGGTGAGACAATAGGGAAACGGTTAGTGAGGACATGGGAAGGGTCTTTGGAGGGCTTCAGCTCCCTTCTCACCTCCCATATATACCTCACCGGGAGTGGCTTGCGCCCGTTCGGTAGGTGTCTTCCTACCTACTCCAGCCACTAGATGGTGGGATATTTTTATCTACGTTAGGGGCAACATTAATATAATAGTCATCAAATGTTTCAGCTGTTTCTAAGGTATTTTTTTAATATTCTGTTGTTATGGGATATATAGTTTAGGTAATTATTTTTATGGTCGTTTTTTCAATTGATTTATGGTGTTCCATATTTTTCTTGTGTCATCTTTAAAGTTCGTAAATATACCCATATAATGAGCTTGTTTAGCATTTTTAATTACTCTGTTTAAGGTACTTTTCTGATATAGGACCAATTTTATAGTCTTTGTATAAGTTATTTTTAACCTTATAGAATTTAGAAAAGCTTGTGTTATCCAAGGATTGTTTAATCTTTTGTCAGTTAGATACTTAGTTTATTAGTCTATTTCGCCCTCTGCCTCCTGAGCGATGATCCTGTTGATGATGTTTTGTGGGATCTGGTAAGGCTGATGAAGTTTTGGTTCTCCTTATATGCCAGCTTCTCAGGGTTGGTGATCCCCACTCCGCCCAGTCTTGGAGGAAGTGCTTGCATTTCCCTCTCCTCCCCCAAAGCATGATATTTTGCCAGCGCCGGCAAGAATACGTTCTTGACGGCATTCTCCAGTGGTTGGAGGAGTGGACTGATGCCGGGGATGGTGCACATCAGGAACGTCCACCGATGTTGGATGCCGTGGGTGTATCATTTTGTAATTTTAGAAGATTTTAACATAAACTTGTTAGAACACACAACACATATCCCTACAAACAATTTCCTTGTGAATGTCCAATCTCTCAATTTCACTCTTCATATTGCCAGACCTACAAGATTTTCTGACAGCATTAATCTACGAGAGCCATCCCTACTCGACCATATTCATACAAATTTTAACAGAAACTTTACCTCGGGAATTATATATTTCCCTATCTCAGACCATCTCCCAATATTTTTGAATATAGCTATTCCCCCAGTAAACCATAAAGTGCATAAGATTACTTCCAGAAATATAGGGCAAGAAGGAAAACAACTCTTTTCCGACAAATTAAACTCATTAAACTGGAATAATCTCCTCTCAGCAGACGTTAATTACAACTTTGATATATTTATTACCAAAATCCAAAAAATGAATACCCTTTGTTTTCCTTTAAAAAAAACTAAGTATCTAACTGACAAAAGATTAAACAATCCTTGGATAACACAAGCTTTTCTAAATTCTATAAGGTTAAAAATAACTTATACAAAGACTATAAAATTGGTCCTATATCAGAAAAGTACCTTAAACAGAGTAATTAAAAATGCTAAACAAGCTCATTATATGGGTATATTTACGAACTTTAAAGATGACACAAGAAAAATATGGAACACCATAAATCAATTGAAAAAACGACCATAAAAATAATTACCTAAACTATATATCCCATAACAACAGAATATTAAAAAAATACCTTAGAAACAGCTGAAACATTTGATGACTATTATATTAATGTTGCCCCTAACGTAGATAAAAATATCCCACCATCTAGTGAGAACCCGTTAAGACAAAATAAAAAAGGCAGTACACATGAGATCTCTATATCTCTTATTAAAACAAATAAACATCAAATGGCCATACCATTATACTGTTTAACCAATCTATTGCCAATGGTAAATTTCCACAATGCTTGAAACATGCCACTGTTATACCCATTTACAAAAAAGGATCCTAAGGATGTTATAGGAAATTATAGGCCAACATCTCTGCTAAATATTTACTCTAAAATTTTTGAGAAAATAATGAAAAAGTTTTTGATGTAATTTCTTGAAGCTAAATCCATATTGAACCCAGAACAGTTTGGCTTCCGACAAGGCCTGAGCACCTTCAGTGCTTTGAGTTCCTTCACTGAGGAAATCTACTCTACTTTGGATTCTAAACTTTCATTACTTAGCGTTTTTATTGACTTTGCAAGAGCATTCGATACAGTAAGACATGATATTTTACTTAAAAAACTAGAATATTATGGAATACGGAGTATTACACATGGCTGGTGTAAAGATTATCTAACAAATAGAACTCAATCTGTCAAAATTCAAAACTATTTATCCACACCAAAACTTATTAAATATGGAGTCCCTCATGGGAGTGTTCTTGGCCCGATACTATTTCTTCTTTACATTAACGATCTAGCTAAAATATTTTCCAATTTTAAAGCAATACTCTTTGCTGACGACTCCACTTTATAGATTATTGGTAAAGACCCAACGGACAGCATTAACAGAGCCAACACTGACCTCAAAACTTTCCATGGTTGATGTGTAGATAACAGACTAACTGTTAATTTAAGTAAAACATATTATATGTTGTTCACAAACAAAATATTAGAAAACTTGCCCCCCTTACGGTATCAAAATGATGTCAAAAAAACAACCCAACATACATTACTATATATATATATATATATATATATATATATATATATATATATATATATATATATATATATATATATATATATATATATATATATATATATATATATATATATATATATAGGTGTGACCACTGACCAAGCCTTGACATTCAAACAACATATATCTGGACTTTGTCTCAAATTATCACGGTTGGTTTATCTCCTCCACCAAGTTAAAGATCTCATGCCTATACATGTGCTCAAAATTCTTTACCATGCCCAGGTTCTGCCCCACCTCAGTTACTGCATAGCCATATGGTGCAATACCTACCCTACTCACATACTGCCATTATCCAGACTCCAGAAGAAAATTGTAAGGATTATAACAGAGTGACCAACTAGAACACACACAACCACTTTTCAAAGAGGCCAACATTTTAAAACTTTTGACCTAAATAAAATACATATTGGAATTTACATGTTTAAAATTCTAAGAAATAACCTCAACTCAGCATTACAACTACAATACAGTTATCCAACACGCACGAGTGACAATCAAACAACACAACACAGTCTAACGTTATTCAAACATTCCCTATAATACTCAGGCCCAAAGCTATGGAATTCGATACCTAATCACATTAAACTTTTGCCAACAACAAGTTCTTTTAAAAGGCATTATGCAAAATATGCAATATCTAAGTACTAGAAATGTTAAGTATCTTTATTATAAATAGCGCCTATCGTGATTCAACTCTCTATAAATGAACTATTGTCTTTTTAATTCTTCGTCTTTTCCCTTTGCCTCTCCCATACATGGATTGTACAATGTACCTACTGTTGTGTTCATGGCTAACAAGGCATAAATTGGTTCTTAGTAGGCTGATGCATATAAATATATATATATATATATATATATATATATATATATATATATATATATATATATATATATATATATATATATATATATATATATATATGTGTGTGTGTGTGTGTGTGTATAGGTATGTATATATTTTTTCTTTTGTCTTTGTCTTGTTTGGGGTATTTAATGTAAAAAGTTATTTCGTATTTTGCCCCCCCCCCAAAAAATTAGTGTTTTATATGAGCTACTTGCTCATATATTAATATTACATTATAGTGCTACATTTTTCTTCTGCAAGTATAATAAAGAGTTTCAAAGAGTTTACTACTACTGCTACTACTACTACTACTACTACTACTACTACTACTACTACTACTACACTACTATTATTATTATTATTACCACTATAACTACTACTACTACTACTACTACTACTACTACTACTACTACTACTACTAGTACTACTACTACTACTACTACTACTACTACTAGTACTAGTACAGCTACTACTACTACTACTACTACTACTACTACTACTACTACTACTACTACCACCATCACCACTACTGCAACTATTACTTTTACCGCTGCTGTTGGTGCTACTATTACTACTACTATGTGAATCTCTCTCTCTCTCTCTCTCTCTCTCTCTCTCTCTCTCTCTCTCTCTCTCTCTCTCTCTCTCTCTCTCTCTCTCTCTCTCAAAAGTAAATAAATATACAAATAAATAAAAAAATAAATAAATAAAACCTTTGGCATCCTCATTATCTTTGTTATCTTATCATTTTGTCTGCTGATATAGGGGACATCTGCATAAACTGCCACCAGTGACAATGTGAACAGTAAACAGTGGGAAATGAAGCACGTCTTAGTTGAAGAGTTGCTAAGTGAAGATGACATTCCATTTCTCAAACTTTTTGACGACCCATATCCCTCTCCTCTTTCTGATAGAAGGTACAGTAACATCTTTCCTTGTTAGCGCTTCGATCAATGGAACACAACTGCTATTGCATTTCCTTTTACGTTTTGACCTGGAGCACCGGTAAGCTTCCTTGATGGTGCCTGTTTTCTAGCCCTCACCCGTTAGTGGGTCAGTTTTTTTTTTTTTTTTTTTAGTTGCACCAGTCTTGCTTAGCTCATGCTGACCCCGGTGCTCCACATCTTTCTTTTCAGAAAGTTTCTGTAGAGTCCGTTTCGACAGGTGTTTATCAGTAGAGCATGTGGGTAGTAGTGGCTAAAAACTGTCAGCTTGTAGCGTTGGCTAGGACTTACACAGGTCCTCCAGGATACTGCTCCCATACGCACGCTGATCACTCTGTCACAGCCTCCCAGTAGTCACCGCTTCCATATAGCTGAAAACATTTTGTTTACAACAAGGGAGGCAGTTCAGTAGCAAAACACAAGAAGAGCAACAAAAACGCCCGCTCCACGCTGCTCAGAGAAAAGAAAATGGACGAGAGGCCAGAATATTGGTCAGTTTAGGGTGGAGAGGTTTCTTGATTCTCTCCTCTTGAAAGAGTTTAAGTCGTGGGCAGGAGGAAAAACTGAAGAAGGAAGGCTTTCTTATTTATTGTCTTATTATAAGGCAGGCAGCTCAAGAGAAACAAAAACAGGAAGAAAAAGGCCCGTTAAAGGCTGCTTCAGTGAAAGAAAACAGTAAGAGTGGCCAAAAGAAATGTCAACTACGGGTGGAGAGGTGTCCTGATCCTCTCTTCCTGAAAGAGTTCAAGTCGTGGGCAGAAGTAAATACGGACAAAGGAAGGCTGTTCCAGGATTTACCGGCGGAAGGGATAAAAGAATGTAGATGCTGGAGTAGGAAGGAAGACACCTACCGAACGGGCACAAGCCACTCCCGGTGAGGTATATATGGGAGGTGAGAAGGGAGCTGAAGCCCTCCAAAGATCCTTCCTATGTCCTAACTAACCGTTTCCCTATTGAATCACCAACACCGGAGAGTAGTTCAGCATGCTCTCTAAAGACAGATCCTCTCTCTATCCACACCACACAGGGCCGGATTAAGCTGGTGGGAGGCCTGGGGCCTACTCTGGTGGGAGGCCCCCTTTCCAACTCCCATTGCATACACCACAAACTATAGTCTAATTAATCTAATGGCCAAAATAGTGCAATACTAATTAGGTCGGTTTTATTTAGGAAACACTACAATGGGACTATTCTTCCGATTATCAATATCCATAAATTCAAAATAAAATACAATGGGACTATTCTTCCGATTATCAATATCCAAAAATTCAAAATAAAATACAACGGGACTATTCTTCCGATTATCAATATGCATAAATTCAAAATAAAATACAATGGGACTATTCTTCCGATTATCAATATGCATAAATTCAAAATAAAATAAGCACAAGTTATTCTTACTTTTTTTTTTTTTTTACATACATACATGGCTCTATGTTAGTAAATCGTAATCTGAAAATACATGAATTGACCACTCAGCAAAAAATTGAAAATTTAACCTGTGGTGCCCTCACGTATGTTTAAGCGAGTGTCCCTTTGAATAGGTATACCCACAACTGTATTAGCTCATAGAAAACGGAAGAGACACATAACTAAAGAATTAAGTACTATTATGCAGGATTGAATCCTATATCCAAAGAGTATTGAGTGTTCATATCAATTATATTACTTGTTTAATGATTTTGGCGTCAAGAGATTTCATGTAATTGTAATTATATTAGTTTAGAAGTATTGTACATTATTGTTTGTCACTAGTTAAAATGTAAAGCATTAGACAGGGATGACGTTAGTTATGTGTCTCTTCTTTTCCGTTTTCTATGAGCTAATACAGTTGTGGGTATACCTATTCAAAGGGACACTCGCTTAAACATACGTGAGGGCACCACAAACCAAATTAACAAAAAACTTTCGAAAGTTCCAGTAATATATTGATTACTTATTGCCTATATCAGTAATAATAAAAAAAGGAAAAGAAAACTCATAATTTCTCAACATTTCGTAAATTTCGTAATTCGTTCATGTCTCTTCTCCCCATCCTTCCTTCAAGCTCCTTGCCTCATATGACTTCCTGGCTAGTAATAGGTTTGGAATGCCTAGTTAAACTAAAATGTGACTAAATAGTGAATGAGTCTAAAAAAATGCAAGAAACAAAAATACGAAAAGGAACACACACTCTGTGAACCAGGGCCCTCACATACCTAACTGCCGCCCCAGGGCTAAGTTCCTAGTGCCGCCCCCCCCTCCCACCCAAAAACTCAACACGTGTATTCTGAAATACTCAATTGTTGAACCTCTCAAACGGAGTAAAAAACGCGAGACACACTCCCCCTCTACCACGCAAATTCCACCACACCTGCATAACGCTGTTCACAACCAGCCAATGAGACACAGCTTCACACGACGCCATCACACACAAACACACAGATATGCATGTGAACAAACTCATCGCTGCCTAAAGTACTAGATACCCTAAAATCAAACTGTGTATACTACATCATTCTAAACTAAATACAAAATTCGCCATTGTACCAATGGCGGCCCTTCCGTAACATCACCATGAATGCTTAATGATAGAGCTGGCGAGAGGCGTGGCAGTGACGTATGCCAGTGCCACTCTCTAACACTGGCACACATCACTGCCTTACACCTGACAACAACGAAGGTCAGAAGCGGCAGGCCAAACATTGTACCGTACTTACAAACTGTGTCATTACTGTCTATACCTGACTGTACAGAGGAGTGTTAGGCATGAAAACAGTGAAATATGGTGTTACTGTGCTCATTTATGCCCGTGGGTGCCAAGGTGCCAGGCCCATAGGCGTAGGTACGGGGGGCTTGGTGGTACGTACCCGGGGGGCCCCTCCATTAAAGCTATGTCCATTAAAGCTATGTCCCTGGACTGTCCAGGGAAGCAAAAGAAAAAAAAATCGGGGAAATATTTTATTTTTTGTTGGTTTTAATGGTTTAATTAACATTAACATCACACAGCTGGGCCAATTCTCTCTTATTGTCGTAAGAGAAAATGGACCATCCAAATTGCATGGATTACCATGGTAACAAAAGAAAGGAAAACGTGCAGGCACTTGACTACATGGTACTGACACTCGTTTAGTTATGATTACAATACTAACCTTATTAAATCAAAATGTATTGTTTAAATTGGTGGGAGGCCACCTCTTGGTGGGTGGCCCGGGGCCCTGGCCCCTTGGCCCCCCCCCTTGATCCGGCCCTGACACCACACTACATTCACACAACATATACACCTTTTCCCAAAATTCAAATTTCAAAATGGCACACCTACATCATGCCTCGGAGTCCCCGCCTGGGGGGGGGGAGGGGGGGGGGCACAAATTCCCCCAGGAAGGACTCCCCTTCTGGTTGCCGACCTGAGAGGTGTCCTGATAACTCCTCGAACCTCTTTCTTCTCAATTTCTGCAACATTCGCGGTCTTCGTTCTAATTTTCATTCAATGGAACACCATCTCTCTTCCTCTAAACCTCGCCTTCTCTTCCTTACCGAAACACAGGTTTCTAAGGCTACTGACAGCAATCTCTACTCTGTTCCCTCCTACTATCTCTATCCTAAATTTCAATCCAAAGCTGAATGTTGCGCCTACGTGCGCAACATCACTTGCTCTCGTGCCCACATCCTTGATTCTTCAGAATTTTCCACCATCTGGCTAAGACTTCATTGTCATTCTATTACTAAATACATCTGTGCTGTTTATCTCTAACCTAACTCTACTAACTATGTAAAATTCTTTGACTATTTGAACTCTAAAGTGGAGCACATCTTGACCCGCTCTCCTTTCGCTGAAATCTCCATCCTAGGAGATTTCAATGTTCACCACCAGCTTTGGCTTTCATCCTCTTTTACTGACCAGCCTGGTGAACGAGCCTACAACTTTGCTATCCTCAACGATCCAGCACTCTACACGTATTCCCGACCGTCTTGGAGACAGGCCCAACATTCTAGACCTCTTCCTTACCTCAAACCCTTCTGCTTATTCTGACAAACTGTTCTCTCCGTTGGGCTCCTCCGATCACAATCTTATTTCTGTATCCTGTCCTATCGCTCCTGTACATTACTCTGGACCCACCGAAGAGGCGATGCTTCTGGCATTTTGCTTCAGCTCGGTGGGACGACCTGAGGATGTACTTTTCCGATTTCCCGTGGAATGATTATTGCTTCCAGGATAGAGACCCCTCTGTGTGTGCTCAGCGCATCACAGAGGTGATTGTCTCTGGAATGGAGGCATACATTCCACGTACTTTCTCTACTCCTCACGCTAAAAAAGACTTGGTTTAATCACGCTTGTTCTCGTGCTGTCAATGATAGAGAGGCAGCTCACAAAAGGTACCAGAGCCTTCAAACTAATGCTAACTATAAACTTTACATTTCTGCCCGGAATCGTGCCAAATCTATTCTCCGAATAACCAACAACGCTTTCATTAATAGAAAATGCCAAAATCTTGATTTCTCTACCTCTTCCCGTGACTTCTGGCATCTAGCCAAAAACATCTCCTCCAACTTCACTTCTTCATCTCTCCCTCCATTCCTCAGTCCTGACGGCAACACTGCCGTCTCATCTATCTCTAAGGCTGAACTCTTCTGTCAAACTTTTTCTAAAAACTCCACTCTGGACGATTCTGGGAATATTCCTCCTACTCATCCCCCCCTCTGACTCTTTTTTGCCTGTTATAAAGATTCTTCAAAATTATGTTTTCTATGGCCTCTCTGGCCTCAATCCTCAGAAGGCTTATGGACCTGATGGAGTACCTCCTATTGTCCTTAAAAACTGTATCTCCGTGCTGTCTCCCTGCCTGGTCAAACTTTCGCCTCTGCCCGTCAACATCTACCTTTCCTTTCTGCTGGAAGTATGCCTTCATACAGCCTGTGCCTAAGAAGGGTGACCGTTCCAATCCGTCAAACTACCGTCCTATAGCTTTACTTTCTTGTCTATCTAAAGCTTTTGAATCAATCCTTAACCGGAAGATTCAAAAGCACCTTTCCACTTCTGACCTTTTATCTGATCGCCAGTATGGGTTCCGCAAGGGGCGTTCTACTGGTGATCTCCTTGCCTTCCTAACTGACTCTTGGTCATCCTCTCTTAGCCGTTTCGGTGAACCCTTTGCTATTGCGCTGGACC
The DNA here is from genome assembly GCF_024679095.1 of Eriocheir sinensis. Classification (NCBI taxonomy): domain Eukaryota; kingdom Metazoa; phylum Arthropoda; class Malacostraca; order Decapoda; family Varunidae; genus Eriocheir; species Eriocheir sinensis. The sequence continues at coordinate 223,041 of NC_066571.1, forward strand.
TATCAAATGCTTATGATAGGGTCTGGCACAAATCTTTGCTTTCTAAACTACCCTCCTACGGTTTCTATCTTACTCTCTGTACCTTTATCTCCAGTTTCCTTTCTGACCGTTCTATTTCTGCCGTGGTAGACGGTCACTGCTCTTCCCCTAAATCTATTAACAGTGGTGTCCCACAGGGTTCTGTCCTATTTCCCACTCTCTTTCTGTTGTTCATTGATGATCTTTTTTCCAAAACGAACTGTTCTATCCATTCCTACGCCGATGACCCCACTCTGCATTACTCAACTTCTTTTAATAGAAGACCCACCCTACAGGAACTTAACGATTCAAGGCTGGAGGCAACAGAACGCTTAGCCTCAGACCTTACTATTATTTCCGATTGGGGCAAGAGGAACCTGGTGTCCTTCAGCGTCTCAAAAACAGTTTCTCCACCTATCCACTCGACACAATCTTCCAAATAACTATCCCCTATTCTTTGACAACACTCAGCTATCACCTTTCTCAACACTAAACATCCTCGGTCTATCCTTAACTCAAAATCTCAACTGGAAATTTCATATCTCATCTCTTACTAAATCAGCTTCCTCGAGGCTGGGCGTTCTGTACCGTCTCGGCCAGTTCTTTTCCCCCGCACAGTTGCTATCCATTTACAGGGGCCTTGTCCGCCCTCGTATAGAGTATGCATCTCATGTGTGTGTGTGTGTGTGTGTGTGGGTGGGTGGGTGGGGGGGGGGGTCCACTCACACAGCTCTCCTTGATAGAGTGGAGTCAAAGGCTCTTCGTCTCATCAGCTCTCCTCCTTATACTGATAGTCTTCTACCTCTCAAATTCCGCCGCCATGTTGCCTCTCTTTTTATCTTCTTTCGATATTTTCATGCTGACTGCTCTTCTGAACTTGCTAACTGCATGCCTCCCCTCCTCCCGCGGCCCCGCTGCACACAACTTTCTACTCATGCTCATCCCTATACTGTGCAAACCCCTTATGCTAGAGTCAACCAGCATCTTCACTATTTCATCCCTCACGCTGGTAAACTCTGGAACACTCTTCCTTCATCTGTATTTCCTCCTGCCTACGACTTAAACTCTTTCAAGAGGAGGGTATCAGGACACCTCTCCTCCCGAAATTGACCTCTGTTTTTGGACACTTATTTGACCTCTGTTCGGGAGCAGTGAGTAGCGGGCTTTTTTTTCTTTTTTTTCTTTACGCCCTTGAACTGTCTCCTAAGCTGTAAAAAAATAACTCTTTCATAAGGGATTAGGACAGAATAGGGATGATCAAGAGTAGAAAGTCGTGTGCAGCGGGACTGCAGGAGGGGGAAAAGCAGGCAGTTAGTCAGTTTAGAAGAGTAGTCAGCATGAAAATATCGACAGAAAATGGAAAGTGATACAACAGTGCGGCGGGAAACAAGAGGTATAGAAGACTGCTGGTAAGAGCAGGAGAGGTGATGAGACGTAGAGCCTTTAACTCTGTTCTGTTCAAGCGTGTGTGTGTTAACTTTCCCCCCCAAAAAAAACCATGAGATGCATACTCCATACGACAGCGGGCAAGACCCTTGTATATTTACAGGATTTGTGAGGGAGAGAAAAACTGGCGGAGGCGATACATGGAGCCTGATCTCGAGGAAGCTGATTTAGCGAAAGAGGAGATATGAAGTTTCCTGTAAAATTTTTGAGTTAAGGATAGACCGAAAAGGTTTATTGTTGAAGAAGGTGACTGCTGTGTGTTATCGAAGAAAAGAGAATAGGTGTTCTGTTCGGAAGAGTGTGTCAAGTTGACGTGTGAAGAAACTGAGTTTTTGAGGCATTAAAGGACACCAGGTTCCTCCTGCCCCATTCAGAAATGATGCCAAGGTCTGAGGTCAAGCTTTGTGCAGCGTCCAGCCTAGACTCATATAATTCCTGTCAAGTGGGTCTTTCTTAAAAGAGGTTGAGTAATGTAGAGACATCAATATAGGAGTGCATAAGACAGTTTGTTTTAAAAAGATCATTAACGAACAACAAAAAAGAGTGGGGGATAGAACAGAGCCCTGCGGGACACCAGTGTTAATAGATCTAGGGGAAGAACAGTAACCGTCTACCGCAGCAGAGATAGAAAGACCAGAAAGGAAAGTGGAGATAAAAGTACATAGAGAGGGATTCCGTAGGAAGATAGTTTAAAAAAGTAAAGATTTGTGCCAGACTCAGTCGAGAGCTTTCGACTTGTCTCAGGCAACAACAAAAGTTTTACCGAAACGACTAAGAGTAGATGACCGGAAGTCAGTTAGGAAAGCAAGGTCACCAGTAAAACGCCCCCTGCGGAACCCATACTGGTGATCAGATAGAAGGTCAGAAGTTATTAGATGCTTAGAAATCCTCTGGTTAAAGATTAATTCAAAAGCTTTAGAAAGATAGGAAAGTACAATCATGAGACGGTAGTTTGAGGGATTAGAATTGTCACCCTCCTTTGGCACAGGCTGTGCAGGCGCACTTCCAGCAACAAAGAAAGATAGATGCTGAAAGGCAGAGACGAAAAAGTTTGATCAAGCAGGGTGTCAGCACGGAAGCACCGTGTTTAAAGACAATAGGATGCACTCCATCGGGTCTATAAGCCTTCTGAGGTTTGAAACCAGAAAGGGTATAGAAAATATCGTTCTTAAAAAATTTAATAACTGGCATAGTGAAGTAAGAGGGGGGGGGAGGAGGAGTGGGAGGAATATGCCCTGAATCGTCCAGAGTGGAGTTTTTAGAGAAAATTTGCGCGAAGTGTTTAGATTTAGAGACCGATGTAACAGCAGTTCTACCGTCAGGACTGAGGAGAGGTGGGAAAGACGAAAAAGTGAAATTTTTGGAGATATTTATGGCTAGGTACCAGAAGTCTCTGGAAGGATCAGAGCAAGCAAGATTTCGACATTTTCTATTGATGGTTTGGTTAGTCAGAGTGAATTTGTCACGATTCCGTACGAAAATGTAAAGTTCATGATTAGCAGGAGTGCGAAGGCTCTGTTACAGTTCTCTATTTTATATATCAAGAAAACAAACGTGATTCAAAAAAAGACTTTAACATGAGGTGTAGAGAAAGTACGTGGAATATGTACCTCCATTGCAAAGACAATCACCTCAGTGATGAGCAGGGTACATACAAAGGGATCTTTGTCTTGAAAGCAGTAATCATTCCACGGGAAATCGGAAATGTACATCCTCACCGAGGTGATGTAAAGTGCCAGAATCACCGCCTCTTTGAGTGCTTCCAGAGGAAGTACAGGAGCGATAGGACAAAATACAGAAATACGGTTGTGATCGGAGGAGCCCAACGGAGAGAACAGTTCAACAGAATAAAGGCCGGGTTAAACGAGCAGGTTTTAGGGCAATTTTACAGCCAGCAATATCCACCCAGGCCGAATTCTTGCCACTTTCTGGTCACACGAAGCCACACAGTGTTAGCCGATTTCTAACGCCAATTTCGTCTTTTCCTTTTAATCGGCGAGGGCGCCGAGCCGTAGCTGCTGCCTTCTAACAATAACAAAGGTTAAAGGTTCCGCTACGAAAGCCATTGTGAGCACACGCATGGAACTTTTTCTCCTCTTGTACCGGCTTCTAAGTGACTCTGGTCGAGCCCATAGCGCCAAGATAGTGGCAGTGCTGAACCACCATGGCGAGCGCATCGGACGGGCAACCAGAACCAGACATGGAGGCAGAACACCCAGGCACCAAGAGGAAGCGCACATCCTCGGAGTCGATCCGGAACCAGGGGGACCCGGACCCCAACACTGTCAACCTCCTTTCCACCATACAAACGAGCCTCCTTCATGCTACGGGTCAAGGCCCGGGACCCTGGTATTCAACAATCCCAGGAAAGTATCACACGCACTCTCCTCCTCCCCACTGGGCAAGTATGTTCTGGAGGGGGAGACACGCTCCCTAGGCAACGGCTCGGCCTTAGTCATCGCCGTACACGAGCACAACATCCTCAAGGTGCCGCAACTCTCTCAGCCCTCCTTCACCTTTGGGGACTGGGAGGTCACATGCCGAAGGGCCGAAAAAGACGATGGCGACTACCAGTACGCCAAGGTGGGACCGCTGGCAGCCGATACCAAATTGCAGGATGTCCTGGATGGCTTCAGGCCCTTAAACGGAGTTGAATGTGTAGACATCACCTGGATCCCGCCGCGCCTCCTTCCGAGAACCACCACAGGGAGGTGGCTCCGATTAAAAGTAAAAGGGGAACTACCAACGAGGGTTGGCATCTCCGGGCTTATGTTTTGGCCGCGACCCTTCCTCCTTCCTCTCCTGCGCTGCCCAGGGTGCATGAAGGTGGGACATAGCATCAACACTTGCAGGTTCCAAGCACGGTGTGCCCGGTGCACTGGCCCCCGCCCTTCCAAGCAGGGGGACATCGCCTGTACCCGTCAGTTTCACTGCTTTCAGTGTGGTGGACCCCACGGGCCCAGGTCAGTGAGGTGCCCCGTCAACCTTGAGGCCCAGCAGCTATACACCAGGCAGCTGAGTGAAGGGAAGCCACTCCATGAAGTCAACGAGCAGCTGCGGGGGCTACAGCTGGTCAGGCCCCGGCCCACCCCCAGACCTACACCACCACCTACCCACCAGCCAGCTAGATGGGTACAGGAAGGCATCTCATATGCCACCATTACCACCAACAACAGGTATGCTCCCCTGCAATCCCTGGTGGACGAGGACCTGGAGGAACCCGTTCATAACGGAAATCAAACACCAATGATCCCAACTCACCCTACACGACGCCGGCACCCCGGGCAGCAACGCCGAACGCCAGCCAGGCCCACTTCACTACCCCACACCGAGCTGATCCACTCCACAACAGAGGTGGAGGTCCACCACCACCCTCACCCCCCCCACCACCACACACAACCTCCACACCCTACAACAGTGCCAAAGGTCCCCCGATCCCCTCACACTCCCGGCACCCATGAAATGGAAAGCAGCCCTCATCATGATGCCCACCCGTCACCGCGCACCATGGAACCCAGGCCTGCAATCCTTCCTCAGGCTCCAGTCCAACCACTGTACCACTCTGCCACACCATATGGTAGGGAAGAGTTTATCCCCAGTATAACCGCCCTCCTCACAAGGGCCTACCACCTCTTCCAGCAGGGTGCTCCTCACATGGAGATTGTCAAAACTCTGTGGCCCACCGTCTCTACACTCATTTCAACACTACTCCAGTGATGGCATTAAGCTTCCTTCTCTGGAATGCTAGGTCTCTCCTCAGGAAGACGCAAGAGCTCAACACCTTCCTTAAGGACACACTTCCCTCGGTGGTCGGGTTGTGTGAGCCCTGGCTTCCCCAACACCTCACTCTCAACATACCTGGGTATGCCATCATTAGGGAGGACCGTCAGCAGGGACGGGGAGGCGGTGTTCTCCTCGCTCACCGGGAAGAACTCATCCACACAGAGCTTAGGATCCCCAAGTGGTCAGGGGGCTGCCTGGAGATAGCCGCTGCCAGGATCGGACTGCAGCGAGGCTGGCTAACAGTGGCAGTATGTTACAATCCAGGTGGAGCAGCCACTTACCAAGAACTAGACCACTACCTCTCCTTCCTCCCGCCTCCTATGTTAGTCATGGGGGACTTCAATGCACACCATCAGTGCTGGGCCCCAACCTGCCCCCACACCACCGACACACCCCAGGAGAAAACCTATTCCAAGTCCTCCAGAGTTCGCCACACCTGTGCCTCCTCAGCCCACCAGGTCTGGCAACCAGATACCATGCCCACACTGGAGCAGCCTCCGTCCTGGACTTGTTCCTGGGTGACCCAGCCCTCGACACCCAAGTCTTCACCACAGGACCTTATATGGGAAGTGACCACCTCCCCATCCTGGCCTCGCTCCCTCAGACCACCCCCAGGTCCCACCCGGGATGTTTACCCCGGTGGCGGATAACAAAAAATAATGTGGCCACAATTCCAGCCAGCCCTACAGTGCCCCCCCAACCCATCCAACTGCCCCCTGGGGAAAGCAGCACAAGCCCTCCAACAGACACTGGAGACAGCGAGGCACTCAGCCTTCCACCTCTCCACCCGCCGCATCCCCCGTCGTCCAGGAAAGGCCTGGTGGGACGACGACTGCCATCAGGCAGTGAGGGCCCGTCGCCAGGCCTGGAACCAGTGGCGCAGAACACCAACGCCACAGGCAGGCCAAGAATACCAGCGCCTAGATGCCATCTGCGCCAAGACCATTCTTCAGGCAAAGAGGCAGGCATGGGGGTCACACTACTCCTCCCTCTCCTTCTCTTCCTCCACCAAGAGGATGTGGGACTTCATACATGCCATGGAAGGCAAGAAAGTGCGCCCCTCAATCCCCATCACCGACAACACCCAAGCCCAGCTGGACGAAAACCAAAAAGCAGAGGTCCTGGCAACCCACTTTCAATCAATGATAGGCACGGCACCCACGTTCCATCCACCCCAAGACCTCCACAGTGCCGTCACCAAAGCCATCAGCTCCCCCTCCATTCCGGTGCTAGCACAACCCGTTATCCCAGCTGAAGCGGACCAAGCATTAAAGGCACTCACACCAGGGAAAGCAGCAGGCAATGATCTCATTCCCTATGAGTTCTTGAAACACCTCACCCCTGCTGTACAAGACAACCTCCTGCAGATATATAACACCAGTTGGCTGACAGGGGAATTTCCATCCTGCTGGAAGCAGTCCACCATAATCCCCATCCCAAAACCGGCAATGACCCGACGCTGCCATCAGCATATAGGCCAATAGCACTCCTCTCCTGCATTGGCAAGCTGATGGAGCGCCTGGTGGCAACCCGACTATCCTGGTGGGTGGAAGAGAGGCCTGCTGGGGGGAGAGCAGTGCGGCTTTCGTCCCCACCGCAGCACCCTGGATGTCCTGGCGCAGATAGAATACCACATCTGCGACACATACCGCCAGTGACAGGTTATGGCGGTCCTATTCATAGACCTGGAGGGGGCCTTCGACTCAGCACCACACGAGGGAGTCGCCCACAAGCTAGCCGGAATGGGGGTCACCGGCACCACCCTCGCCAGGGTCAAGGACTTCCTCTCGGGTCGCACATTCCAAGCTGCAGTTGGGGCCTCCAAATCCCCATCACACCCCATAAGAAGAGGAGTGCCACAGGGCTCCATCCTCAGCCCCCTGTTCTTTAACATCTTTATGGCAGACCTCCAGGTGCCCCCACTCACGCCTCCTCATATACGCTGACGATATCACTATCGTCAGCAGGGCACCAACACTGGCGGAGTCGCAGCAACACCTTCAGGAGGCAGCAGGACCGCTTGAGGGCTGGGTAACCACCTGGGGCCTCACCATCAGCCCACACAAAAGTGCCCTCATGTGCTTCACACTCAAGAGACTACCAGCACCACCTACAGTCTCCTTGAAAGGAACACCGGTCCCCTACACCCAGACACACACCCTCCTGGGGCTGCGACTGGAAGGGCCTGGGGGCCTGATGACGTCATGAAGGCTTTCGCCCAATCAGCTGCCTCTCTGATCCTACATCCTTTTTCTGAATTCAGATGTACCAAAGGATGTGAGGAGGGTGTAAGTCCCCGACCCTCACTTTGTTGTTTACTTGCAACAATAAACTATCAATCAATTAATCAATCACTGCCCCTGGTGCAGGACCGTCGTCGAGGAGACCATTGAGCACTTCCTGCTGCACTGCCTACGCCACCACTCCCAGCGAGTGCTGCTACGACACCAACTCCGCGCCCCTTTGACCTGCCCACGCTGCTGGCGGCGGCTTGCGTCCACCCCCCACGACAGGAAGCTGTCATCCGCCTCACCTGCGCCTTCCTCAGGAAGACGGGCAGCTGACGCGCCTGTGAGACCCTCACAGGACGACACCAGGGCTCATGTGAGCGACTAGATCGCCGCCAAAGCAAGTATAGAGAATGTATCGTCTTACAGGCGGGAGGAAATCACTCGTTGGCAACTCCTGTAGCTTTCACGCTTGCCCACGCCCCATCCTCGTTGTCTGCCCAAACCGATGACTTCACACACCTCACTCCCACCCTGTCTCCAGACCCCAACATTAATTTTTACGAAAAACTGAACCACCATCATCTTCCTGAGAAAAATTTGCATCACACTAGTATAAAATTGTAACAATAATGTAAAATTACACATACGAAAATCAGAGTTAAGTGAACTATGGAGTAAACATTTTCTTGCACTTATTTCCCTTCAACTCCTTAGTGTTCTCCATAGTTCACTTAACTCTGATTTTCGTACGTGTAATTTTACATTATTGTTACAATTTTATGCTAGTGTGATGCAGAACTTTCTCAGGAGTTTTTCGTAAAAATGAATGTTGGGGTCAGGAAACAGGGTGGGAGTGAGGTGTGTGAAGTCGTCGGTTTGGGCAGACAACGAGGATGGGGCGGGGCTTAATTAGGCTCGAGGAAGGGGCGGAGCTTATCGAGACGCCAGCCAATCATCGTCCAGAATGAGATGCCGTGAACATTTCTATTTATATTTTTTGTTCACCGACAATTGCTTCATAGGGTATATAACAAAAAATCCACTAAGATTTTTATTTATTGTAGTAGTTTATAACATAAAAAATATCCGAGAGGTCCTAATAAAAAAGCTCATTTCAAAATTTGGTTCTTCACGTTCTATGAGAGTGACGATACCTCTCTATACTTGCCTTGATCACCGCGGCCCAAAACAACAACAACAACAACAATAACAAAGGTTACACCCACTGGCCCAAGATGCCTACTAGAAGGTCGAAGAAGACATCGCACTGTATACAGCAATTGTCTCCCTACTGAAGAAAAGAAGCAGGAGGAAGAAGCTTTTCTGTAGCCGTCAGTAACTACAGAGGAGAGGAGTGTGGCTTTCATAACGATGAGGAAGCTTCTGAGAGGATTAAGCCGCTCAGGCAATGAACTCGATTTGACCAGCAGTAGTTCCAACATCTTTTGGCCCTTGTCACCCCTCGCACCAAGAAAACAAATACGTGCCATGCAATTACTCCTACAGAACGTCGTACTGTGACTTTATATAGAAACATGGATGTACTTTTGGTTGAACTTGTGGTAAATTTTCAGTGATATGTGGTATGGCGTTTCCTCTCAACTGATACCCAAAGCTGATGATGCATCCTTGTTTTCCACATTCCCTGATCCTCAAAGTTGATCTCATGGAGCCACTCATCTTCATTATATTTTCCCTTGGTTTTACTGCTTGGGCATGACATTAAGTCTTAAGACAACTAATATATCTTCAGTCCTTTTAGGGCTGTCCATCTTCCACATCCTGTTATCTTAACACCCAAGTAACCCGCTCATGCAATCCTTTAAAAATACTCTCAAGTCAGGTTTATTGACAGGTACTTTTGTTCAAGGGATAAGGAAAATAGGCTTCGAGTGTGCTTTCCCGGGGCAGGCATCCAGCACGTACCTGACAGAATGGAGGAAATTTTAGCAGGGGAGGGGACACAGCCAATCGTCTTTTGCAGTTTCGGTGGTAATGACATCAGTAAGGTGGGTAGCGAAGAGATATTTCGGCGCTTCAGGGAATCGTTTGCTAAAGTGAGGGACTTCGGGGGGGTGCCGGCTGTTTGTGGGGTTTTGCCGAGGAGGGGGGTGGGAGAGGGATGGCTTTCCAGAGCCTTAGCAGTAAACAGCAGGCTGGCGGCCCACTGTAAGCGAAATGGTTGGCTTTTCCTTGACAATTGGGACCTCTTCTACAATAAAGGCACCTTGTATGCCAAGGATGGCGTGCACCTGTCACTCCAGGGGGTGGAGGTTCTCGCAGACTCCCTCGAGCGATCACTTAGCACCCTACATAATTTTTTAGAGTAGGCGAGGGGGGAGGGCCTGTCAATGCATCGCAGACTGGGACTAGGGGGCGCAGGAGAAATCGAGAGGATATAAGAAAGGATGGGCTAACGGCTTATTACACCAACAGTAGGAGTCTCAGGAACAAGATAGATCTACTGAGGGGGAAAGCATGTGTCGAGAAATTCGACATTGTAGCTATCACGGAAACATGGGTGGATACTGCCAACAAAAACTTCATGTCTGAGTATGAAATATATAGTTACCAGATGTTTCACAAAGATAGAAAGGGAAGAAGGGGAGGGGGGGTGGCACTTTATGTTAAAGACACACTTAAATGTTCCGCTAACAACTCTATTCAAACAAATGGCGACTCAGAATCAGTTTGGGTGGACGTCCACAAAGGGAAATACAAACTAATTCTAGGGGTTCTTTACAGGCCACCCAACCTCAGCAGGCGGGACACTGATATAATATTACTACAAGAGGTAGGCAGGGCGAGCAGGAGCAAAAATGTCTGCATAATGGGGGATTTTAACTATAGGAATATAGATTGGGAAGGCGTGGTGGGTGATCTAGAGTCTGAGGATTTTCTGAAAGTAATACAAGATAATTTTCTCAAGCAGACAGTAACAGAGCCCACCAGGGGTAACAACATTCTGGACTTGGTCTTAACTAACACCGAGTATATGATCAGCGAGCTAGATGTTGGGGGAGAATTAGGTGGCAGTGATCACAAGGAAATTAGGTTTAAATTAGACTGGGCGGTGGCCCATGAACTCAACCCTGTTTTGGTGCCCGACTTTAGAAGAGCTGATTATGAGGGGCTCAGAAGACACCTTGAGGAGGTAAATTGGGAAACCTTAGGGCTGGATGAGGGCCAGATCTCAGGGCTGGAACCGGAAAGACAGGGGAACCATGTAGAAATGACCTACAATAATTTAGTTAGAGAAATTGCAGAGGGTCAGAGACAGCATATCCCTTACCAAGCACGTAGGAAGGAAAATAACGACCCCAAATGGATGACCCGCAGACTCAAGCATGAAATAGGCTTGAAGAGAGGAATTTATAGGAAAATAAAGAACGGAGAGATCCACCTCAGGGGTAGGTATGTTGAGCTAGCCAGGTCGGTGAAGAAGAACACCCGCCTTGCAAAAAGAAATTATGAGATTAGGGTAGCCAACGAGGCCAAGAGCGATCCCAAGGGCTTCTTCAAATTGTACAGGACGAAAACAAAGGACAGAATTGGACCGTTAAAAACAAACACGGGCGAGCTCGTTGAGAATGGAGAAGATATGAGCCAAATGATGAATGACTATTTCCTCTCAGTTTTCACGCAGGAAAATCTAACAACCATTCCGGAGAGAGTTCAGATATATGAGGGTGACGAGAACGACAAGTTGAGGGATTTGATCATCACTAGGCAAGTAGTCCAGGATGAGATTGGTAGGTTGAAGAAAAACAAATCGCCGGGCCCAGACGAAGTATTCCCAAGGGTTATGAAAGAGTGCAAGGAAATCCTTAGTAGCCCTCTTGCCGATATCTTTAAGATGTCGGTAAATTCTGGGTATGTGCCCAATCAATGGAAAGTAGCTAATGTGACGCCGATTTTCAAAAAGGGAGACAAGTCAGCCACCTCAAACTATCGCCCAATTAGCTTAACATCAGTTGTAGGAAAGATGTTAGAGTCAATTATAGCCCGGAGCATTCGGGACCATCTAGAAAAGCATAATTTAATTCATGATTCACAACATCAGTTCGCAAAGGGTAGGTCTTGCCTTACTAACCTGTTGTCCTTCTACACTTAAGTAATCGAAGCGGTTGACAGAGATGAAAACTATGACATATTATATCTAGATTTCAGTAAAGTGTTCGACAAAGTCCCTCATCACCGGCTATTACTAAAATTACAGGCTCACGGCGTAGATGGGAAAGTTTTGAACTGGATCAGGGCGTGGGTTAGTGGTAGGAAGCAGAGAGTGCAAATCAATGGTAGGAAATCTGAATGGGACAGTATTACGAGTGGAGTCCCACAGGGGTCGGTGCTGGGTCCTCTGCTTTTTATTATTTACATCAATGACTTGGACACAGGAATTAGTAGCGATGTCAGTAAGTTCGCAGATGATACCAAGATCGGTAGAGTAATCCAATCAGACAGCGACGCTACCGTTCTCCAGGATGAGCTTGACAGACTTTATGATTGGGCGAGGAAGTGGCAGATGGAATTCAATGTCGGGAAGTGTAGCATTTTGAGTGTAGGTAGGAATAACCCCTTACACAATTACTCCTTAAATGACACTCCTCTAAGCAGGTCTGGGCGTGAGAGAGACTTAGGAGTCCTAGTGAGCGCTGACCTCCGTCCTAGGGCTCACTGCATTCAGGCTAAAAATCGGGCAAACAGAGTATTAGGTTTCATCTCAAGGAGCGTGAGCAATAGGAGCGCTGAAGTCATCCTCAAACTTTACTTAGCACTAGTTAGACCTCATCTCGATTATGCAGTTCAGTTCTGGTCCCCCTTTTATAGAATGGATATCAAGATGTTAGAATCTGTACAGAGGAGGATGACAAAGATGATTCAGGGGGTGAGAAACTTGCCTTATGAAGACAGGCTGAAGCAGTTAAATCTACACTCTCTAGAAAGGCGAAGGTTGCGAGGAGACTTGATCGAAGTTTATAAATGGATGAAGGGATTTAATAAAGGGGATGTCAATAAAATTTAAGAGTGAAAGAGTCAGGTAGGACGTGTGGCAATGGTTTTAAGTTAGACAAATTCAGATTTAACAAAGACATAGGCAAGAATTGGTTCACCAATAGAGTGGTGGACGAATGGAACAGGCTTGGGAGCCATGTTGTGGGTGCCAATACCATAGATACATTCAAGAAGAGGTTAGATAAAGCCATGGATGGTGAGGTAAGGTGGGGATGAGTGTACATGAGCTGCCTTGTATAGGCCAACCGGCCTCTTGCAGACTCCTTACGTTCTTATGTTCTTATGTAACATTATATTCTAAACTAACACTGAGAACATAAGTTCGCCTGCTTATCTAATTTCCATGAGGGCTGTTCAGTTATGGAAATGGTCCATTTTAGTAATATTTTTTTCTCTTTGCCCGTTTCGGGGTACTGTTGTCCAATTTAGATGTCTGCTGCTGTCTCATCTCAAACGTTTTATCATTTTCAACCTAATAAAGTGGTATTATTTAGATAAACAGCATTCTCAAGCTACACAATTCTTACCTATCTCACACAGTAGAGCTTGTCAATCTGAATTTTGTAAACCCCATATATATACATATATATATATATATATATATATATATATATATATATATATATATATATATATATATATATATATATATATATATATATATATATGGGGTTTAACAAAATATATATATATATATATATATATATATATATATATATATATATATATATATATATATATATATATATATATATATATATATGGGGCAAATTGCTAGTAGCAAAGTTAAAATATATAATTCCATTAAATGGATTAGTGGTTAGAATCCTGGCCTGGGCAGTCAGTGCACGGCTCACCCAGCTGTTCATACTCCCTTTCGAGCTGGTTAATAAATAGGTACCAGAGGAAACCAAGATTAAGGTGAATTTTGGCAATCCTGGATTTCATATTAGTCTGTGTCATGGGGTAACTGCTTCTTACCTACCACGGGCTCGGAGATGAGCACCACAGCCATGCAAAGCTATAACGTATACACCCATCTTTACCTTTATTGTGGCAGCAGGCCACAAGTCAGATTAGGTCATATTTACTTGTTAGGTCAGGTCAGGACAAGTCAGGTCAAGTTAGGTTAGATATAGTTTGAGTTTGTGTTATTTTTTTTAGTTTCTGCTTTTCATAATAATGAAACTTTTTTTATTTGATTTTTTATTTGAGTTTTGATTTGTTTACCAGTAACTTGCATTAGTTTTGAAGAGGAAATATTTGAAGGGGGGAAGAGGTAAGAAATAAAAATAATAATAATGATTTGTCCCAGAGTCAGCAGATTCTTTTTCAGAACACATACAAAAGCATAAGTTTTGTCCATAAAATCAAAGCATGCTGTTTACCGATAATTTACCAATAAACTTTCTACTACCCAACCTTACATCCCAAATGATAATGTTTGAGTTTGACAATGATAAACTTGAAGGCAAAATCAATATCACCCTGTTCCCATTATAGGCATTGTTTTTGTCCGTTCCTTTTTGTTTAATGTTTATAATATTTTAATAGTGATTTCTTTTTGTGAATGTATACTAGGTGTTGATAATAAATATGTTATACTAGTATTGAGGCTACATTTATCGTGGAGGTAAAGAAAAAAGAAAAAAAAAGCATGCGTGATAACAATTTCTCTTTCATAGAACAGAAAAATAAACAATGAAATTTCTTGGTTAATATAAAACATGTATATTTTCACTATTCACTCAGGGCTACTTTTCCTGAGTTTGATGCTCCCCTGCAGCAATAGCGCAATTTATATCTTTAATAATGTCTAACATTTCTTTCTTTGCTTTTTACTATAAGTTGGGCTTTTATGGATGTGTTTCTTCTCTTGGAGGTTTCTCAGATGGAACACTGCTGGTAGATAGGAACAGTAGTTGCTAGGCTCAGAATATGGTTGACTGCTTGACACTGGAGATGGAAGACAGCCAGGCTCAATAGACAATACACTGCTGATTCCAAGAGACATAATTAATATCATGATGGCGCCACTATAAACACTCGCCTGTGCCAGAACGGGTTGAGCAAACCATCAGGCCCCACCGGGAACAAGCCTACCGGTACAATAGGCCGCGACGTAAAAAAAATAAAAAATAAAAATAAATCCTGAGCACCAGAGATGGTAAGCTATCAGATTACCATGATGCAAGGTTTCATCAAAACTGGCCATGTCAGGATGCAGTGAATGTTCTGTGATGCAGCCATCACCTCTCAAATATATCATCATACTCTGAAAAAAAATCACAAAAGTTAACATGTAACAGTAAGGAGGCATGCAGAAAATAAATGTGCTTGATTGTTGTGCTCATCTTTACAGTTTTGGCCTTGAGCCTTTTGCTGACTGCATCACATAGTTTAATTTCTGTTATCTTTCCCAAACTTCTCCAGTTAGCTTCCTATTATAATTATCAATCAACTCAGGAGTGACTATGTCCTGATAGTAGAGCTATGTGCTGACTACCCTCATGTTTGATAAAATTCTGACCAAACTATGTACTTGTGGCCAGCAATACACACATTTGTACAAAGGATATGTCAGGGTACCCCTCTAAATATCAAATGGTATCATTATCTACCTAAACCTAGTCCAATCTAAACTACACTTCTAGTGACTCTGATGGATGTAACGCATAAAGGAAAACACAAAACTATTAATAACAATATAATTATTATTATTTTTTACTATCATCATTATCATTATTAGTACTCGAGATCCATGTAATGACATCAAGGTATAATATTAAAAATGATATAGACCCAAAGTCCCCTAGATGAGCAGACTTGGATATTAAAAATAAAAATAAAATAAATAAATAAAAAAAAAAAAAACATATAGCCACAAGAGACGTAATTTGAAGATCAATAACTGGGCAGAATAAAGAAATGTCATTGGAATAGGTGAATGAAAAGAAATTCCTTGCTACATATCACAAGGATAAAGAATGAAAAGTGGACTAAGAACACTGTCCTGAGGAACAGCGGTCTTGATTTGAGCATATCTACTGAACCTACTACCACATGCATGCAAATTATCCTACATAGAAAAAATGTTGAACACTGTAAATATGTGTGGGAGGCAATATGAACCTGGTTTCTGTTGGTGTTTGCTGAACCGGTGAAACTATCAGGGATGTGGCACCGTCGAACAGTGGCCACTTTTCATGGACATCCCTCGGAACTGCTGCGAGTCTTCTTACTTTGTTGCATGAAGCTATGAAGCCTGTCCGCACATTCTTAAATTTACCTCGAGCGTTTCCTGTTAATAAGCAAAAACTGATAAGAACTCAAATAATTATACGGTAATATGCTAACATTGTTTATAAAAAGAGGAGGGTGTCTAAAAGAATTCTGTTAGTTTATATAAGATTGTGTTATGGTAGGTTAGTTAAGTTTTGTTGGGGTAAGTTAGCTTAGCGAGGTTAGGTTAGGTAAGTGACATTTGGTTAAGTTAATAATATTATTATCTTTTTTTGTTAGAATCTTTTCTCACTTTATTTGTTTTATGTGGTGCCTATAGTGCCACTAAGCACTCTTGAGGGACCTGGTGGGTGACCCCAGAATCAACACATTGTCCTCAACCGCAAATGGGTCTCGCCATTTCCTCCAGCAAATGCACAAGTATCGAGAAAAAGGAGTGTGAGTAATGTCAAACTAAAATTGGTATTATTCCAGAAGTACACCCGTCTCACAGCGAAAGTGCTGTGTGAAGTACTTGGTAAATTATGGTGTGTTTTGTATTAATCAGTTACTTAAAAAAAGAATAGTAATTTTTAAGAAGGGGACGGGAATTAGTGTTTAGCGACAGAAAGGTAACCGATTTGGTGTGTGTAAGATGGTTGAAATTTTGAAATTTTACCCTAAAATTTCATAAAAATCATGATTGTGGAAGAATTGCTTTTTATTATGATAAGAACATAAGAACATAAGAACATAGGAGTCTGCAGGAGGCCGGTAGGCCTGCACAAGGCAGCTCCTTTGAACCTAAGCTCCCGTGAATCTACCCTAACCTATTATCACTGTCCATGAATTTATCTAATCTATTTTTTAATGTGACAATTGTATTAACACTCACCACCTGACAGCTCAGCCTGTTCCACTCATTTACCACTCTGTTATTTTTGCCTATGTCCCTGTTGAATCTGAATTTATCCAGTTTAAACCCATTACTATGTGTCCTAACCGGTTCTCTTACCAACAAAACCTTATGAAGACCCCCCTTATTATCATCCATTTATAAACCTCGATCATGTCTCCACGCACCCTTCGGATCGCCTTTCTAGAGAATGCAAGTTTAACTGTTTGAGTCTTTCCTCGTATGGCAAGTTTCTTAACCCCTGAATCATCTTACTCATCCTCCTCTGCACCGATTCGAACATTTTTATATCCATTCTATTGTAAGGTGACCAGAACTGAACCGCATAATCAAGATGAGGTCTAACTAATGCTAAATATAGTTTGAGGAAGACTTCGGCGCTTCTGTGCTTATGCTCCATGAAATAAATCCCAGTACCCTGTCTGCTCGATTTCTAGCTTGAATGCATTGTGCCCTACAACACAACAGTGTCCAATACCGGCTCGACGTTACATTCACGTTACCAAATCGCTACTAAACGGAGCCTAAGCGCTGATCGGACAAGCCGAAAAGCACTGAGTGGCACAGATTGATATACAGTCGGACACAATCACAAGGCATTAAGCATGTCCCGGAATCAGTTCAGTCCACAGGCTCGCTTACAAGCAAGTCACCAGCGATGTGTTCGCCACGGTGGTTCCTAAAGAGACTGCCTTAAGCTGAGGCAAGGCAGGAGGTAAAGGAGGTTCGGGGCTCCGATTGTTTAGTAAACTGAAATGAAATGTGGAATGCGACGCAGGGCTAGTAAGACCACATCAGTATCTGGAGACTATATGTCAACCTCTGTTGCTCCTCGTCTGACAGCATCATTTGCATGCAAAATTAGTTTGGTGTCGGCTTCCTCATGGGAACTCCTCAAGTGATCAACTGGGACACTGGTGTTGTTGTTTGAGGAGACGCAGTCCCTGAAGGCTACCACTACAACTGTTGTTGTGTCTCGAAATGCTTCTATGACCTTTTGATTTACATAGATTTACATAGAAAATCAGACCACACAGACCCCATGGTCCAGACTTGGTGGTCTGTCCTTAAACCTAAGTGATTTTACATTAATCAGAAGACTCCAATACGTTGCATTTCTACTCTAGTTGATATTAAGTTGAAGGAAGTGACGGTCGAGCTTATTTTTGAAGGAGTCAATCGTGTTACACTGGACCACTGATGATGGGAGCTTATTCCATTCTCGCACTACAACGTTGGTGAAGAAAAATTTGGTGCAGTCTGAATTTACTTGTCTACATCTGAGTTTTACGCCATTGTTCCTCGTGCGCAAAGTGTCATCGATCATAAACAATGTTGATCTGTCTACATTCGTGAAACCATTAAGTATTTTAAAACATTCGATCAGTTTTCCTCGGAGGCGACGTTTCTCAAGAGAGAACATGTTAAGGGTAGAAAGCCTTTCTTCGTAGGATTTGTTGCGCAAGGAAGGGATAATTTTCGTTGCCCGACGCTGAACACCTTCTAATTTAGCAATATCCTTTGCATGGTGAGGAGACCAAAACTGTACCGCATATTCCAAGTGGGGTCTGACTAAACTGTTGTAGAGCGGGAGTATTACATCTTTATTCTTAAATAAAAGTTTCTTTTAATGAAGCCCAACATTCTGTTCGCTTTATTTGCTGCATCGATGCATTGCTGTGAGAATTTGAGGTTTGACGCGATTTTGACCCCCAAGTCCTTGACGCATTGAACGCTTTTGAGTTTAACGCCGCGCATTTCGTAATCAAACTTTTTATTCCTCGTTCCAACTTGAAGGACCTGGCACTTGTCTACGTTAAAGGGCATCTCCATCTATCCGACCAAGCTGAAATTTTGTGCAAATCCTCTTGGAGGCTTTGCCTGTCTTCGTCAGTGAGAACCGAGTTACCAATCTTTGTGTCGTCTGCAAATTTACTAATGCGGTTATTGAGTCCAACATCCACGTCGTTGATGTAAATAATGAAGAGCACTGGGCCAAGAACCGAGCCCTGAGGGACGCCACTAGTGACAGGCGCCCACTCTGAGTTAAATCCGTCAATCACTACTCTTTGTTGTCTGTTGCTCAACCAATTCGCGATCCATTGGTTTACCTGACCGTCAATACCTATTTGTTTTAATTTGTAAAGTAATTTATGATGCGGGACTTTATCAAACGCTATCTGAAATCAAGATAGACTACGTCCAGTGATTTGGTTACGTCATAAACAGTGAAGAGGTCGTTATAAAAGGTTAATAGATTTGATAGGCAGGATCTTTTGTTTCGGAAGCCATGTTGTGAGTCCCCAATTAATGAGTGGCTTTCAAGGTAACTCACAATTTTGTCTCTAATTATGCCCTCAAGTAGCTTACCTACAACCGAAGTTAGACTAATGGGCCTGTAATTACCTGGTACTTTTTGTCTCCTTTCTTAAAATCGGTGTCACGTTAGCCTTTTTCCAATCTGAAGGGACAATGCCTTGTCGCAAGGACATATTGAATACGGTTGTGAGGGAGGAGAGTATTTCGCTCTTTGTTTCTTTCAGCAGAGTTGGATATACTTTATCAGGTCCAGGACTTTATTTGTTTTAAGTGATTTGAGGGCTTTAAGGACTTCATCGGGTTTTATTTCAAAGTTAGACAATGCATGCTCGGGATTTACATTAGTACTGGTGTTGGTGGTGGTGGTGGAGGACTGTTATTATTAAACACCGAGGAAAAGTAATTATTTAATAGGTTTGCAACGTGTTGGCTGTCAGTCACTAGTGCACCGTCGCTGTTTATTAAAGGTCCAATTCCACTTCTGATCGCCTTTCTGTTGTTTATGTAACTGAAGAAGGATTTCGGATTATTTTTACAGTTGGCTGCAATATTTTCTTCATATCTACGCTTTGCCTGATGCACTAATCTTTTACTCGTCGCCTTGCATCATTGTAAAGTCTAATGTTTTCGGGCGTGCTTTGGTCTTTCTTTAACCTGTAAGACAATTTTCTCCTTGACTGAGTGTTTAATTTCGCTATTAAACCAAGGTGGACTTTATTAGTGTTAATTCGCTTCTCGCACAAGGGGACAAATGTGTCCTGCTGAGTGAGTAAGTGATTTTTAAAGTTTAGCCAGGCGTCCTCTGCATTGCCGTCATCTGATAGTTGCATATCTATTAGTTTTCGTCGGATTTCTACGAAGTTGGCTCTTTTGAAATTGGGCACCTTAACTTTATTTTCAGTCACCGATGTTTGAGCTCTAATGTCAACGCGCACTAGTTTATGATCGCAGGAACCGAGGTGTTCTCCTACCGTGACATTACTGACTAGGTTATCTTGGGTCGCTATAACAAGGTCAAGTATGTTATTTTGTCGAGTTGGTTCAGAAACCATTTGGCTTAGATAATTTTCCTCTAGAAATTCGATCATTCTAGTGGACTCACCTTCTGTACCCGACAGTGTCGCCCAGTCGATATGGGGAGGTTAAAGTCTCCTAGTATCAGTGAGTCGCTGTTATTAAGTGACTGCCTTAAGACGCTGTACATTTCAAGATCGCCATCAAGTGATTGCCCCGGAGGCCTGTAAGTGACAGATATATTTAAATTGACTTTTGCAATGTTTACTCGCACGCACAAATGTTCAACGTTACTGTTTCTTGGTGTTTTGTCAGTAGGTTGCAAGTAGCTTTTGACAAAAGGGCGACACCACCCCTCTACGGTTTACACGATCATTGTTGAAGAATCTGTAGCCATCTATGTTGTATTCGGAACTTAAATCAATATTAGTGGTGTCGATAAATGTTTCAATTATAGCAATTACGTCAAAGTTTTCTGTCAGAGCAAGACATCGCAGTTCATCAAATTTGTTTCTTAGGCTACGCGCATTGAAACTAAGGACTCTTAGGTTATCTTGAAGCTTGGTAATAGAGTTACTGGAGGGTTCAATGTTACGAGTCTGTTGCGGTGTGAGGTGTCTATTTACACGGGCGGGATGGAAGGACGTGGCTGAGAATCGTTTTTGTTGTTCGGGCGTTACGTACGGCGTTGTTGAGAGCCTTCCAAATCTGGCTGCCCCGATGGGGGACAGGTGTATGCCGTCCCTTTGAAAAGTCTACTCTGGCCGTAGAAATCGTTCCAGGCGTTAAAGAATTTGACGTCAAGCTCTCCGCAGAGAGTCTGCAGGCGGTTGTTGAGGCTGAAGGCCTTACTGTAGTCGCCCTCATCCCATGTCCGTGGTAGAATTCCTGAAATCAAAATATTAGGGATTTAGTCTTATACTGCTGGATGAGCCTACGGTACTTGTCCAGCAGTTCCTCAGACCAGGTCGTGGTGACGTCGTTTGTACCTGTGTGGAGAACAAAGAGTGAGTCATTAGAGGCCTCAGCGGAGACCTCGTCCAGGGCAGCTGTGATGTCGTCAACACCAGCTCCAGGATAACAGTAGTTACGCCTACGACGGGGACTCTGCCACAGAATTCAACCACCTGATGGCGAATCATAGAGTCACCGACCAAGAAGGTGCTCTGTTCCTCGTCCTCCTCCTCCAGTATGGCAAATCTGTTGTAGCAATGAGTAGGATAAATGGCTCTAGGGCGGGTCTGGCTCCTCCTCTCACGGGGTGAAGCATTCAGCGTCAGCTCTACCGGTTCCCTGTGACGTGCCTTCTTCGGAAGGTGGCTGGGCATCGAGTGCAGGTGAGGAGGGTGATGAGGCGTCAATTGCAGGAGGGCGACGATGTTGGACTGGATAAACTCCTGCAAGGTATCAACAGTACTTGTTAGTTCGGTGATCTTCTTCTCGCCAGCCGTTAGCCTTTCGTCCTGTTGAAGGAGTCTCGTTTCCATCTGCTGAGTCAACAGGCAGATCTTGCAGACAGTCGATCGTCCTGAGAAGAAATGACCAGAGAAGTTTCCTGTGCAAGTCGAACATTTCTTTAGCGCCATCTTGGTAAGGAGGAGGTATCTATATATTTGCTTTGCTTTTTCTTTTCGTAGGGCAGAGGGACGCGTGCGTGAATAAGCGAGAATAAGAGAGAGAGAGATGGGAAGGCGTAGGAGGAGATAGGGATGGAGGAGGAAGAGGGCGAAGGAAAGGGGAGAGAGAGAGGTGGGAACGAGATAGGGAGTGAGGAAGGAGAGACAGAGAGAGAGAGAGAGAGAGAGAGAGAGAGAGAGAGAGAGAGAGAGAGAGAGAGAGAGAGAGAGAGATGGGAAGGCGTAGGAGGGAGATAGGGATGGAGGGAGGAAGAGGGCGAAGGAAAGGGGGGAGAGAGAGGGTGGGGACGAGATCGGGGGGGAGGAAGGAGAGACAGAGAGGGCAAGTGGGGGTAGTAATGAGAGAGAGAGAGAGGGGAGGGGCAATGGAGAGGGAGGCGAGAGAAGAGGAGGAGCGAAACGCGAGAGGAGGAGGAGGATTACTGGTCTCTGGGAATAATCTGGTCAAGTCAGGTCAGGTAGGTCTGAACACCTGCGTAGGAAGCGGCGTCGGAGTGGAATCTGGAAATATATAAAGAATGTGGCGGAAAGAGTGTAACACTGTGTTTTGTGTATAGGTGTATATATGTTTTACAGGGCGCTACTGCGAGAGGGTAGATACAGGCGGAGAGAGGTAGTAAAAATAAGGGCAATACTTAATCCTGTCCAATGAAGCACGTGGTCGCACAGCAAACAGCACACCTCTGCGGGCAGCTAACTCGGTTGACAATAAGCAGTACGCAGCACGACGCGAAATAGCACACGGCACACAGCACAGCAAGATCTACAGTACAATTCAGTACAGCACACGAGGGTGGATTCGCAAGCGAGAGGTCACGGAAGTGGGAGCGCGTGCGGTTTGACCTCTCGGGGTGAGGGCAAGGCGCTGACTGTCAGTTGATCTTTTGTGCTGCATCGTGCAAGAAACTTCCGATGAGATACGTTTGCTATGTGAGTGGCATCTGTGACTTGATAGACCAATCCCAAATCTGTAGCAGATGAGATGGACTTCGTCATAGTGTCTCACCTTCTGTGCGACTATTGAGCAGAAATATCTTCCAATGTCCGCACATGTCTTGATCCATGTCGGTTTTCCAATTTCTTGCACAATGGCTATTCCATCCAAACATATGGCTCGTTTTTTGTGACTGGTTTCAACAACATCGGCAGTTGAGGCTTCATTTCCTAGTGCTTCAAGGACTGGCATCAGCTTGCTTTTGTCAGTGCATGGTAAAAGTTGTGCTGTGCTTGAGAAAAGTGCTCGTGGATTGGATGAAAGTTCGTACTCTCCAAGTGCTTGCTTTATGTCTATGTTTGTTCGAGCTCTTGCGCTGACAATAAGACGTGCAAAGAGTGCTCTTTCATCCTTCAGGTTAGTGACTTGAGTCACTGGCTTTTGAGGCAACTTTCCAGGATTTTAGGTTCACTTTTTTCAAAGGAGACCATATGTTTACGGATCCTGTGACTATACGATCTTGAACAAACTGCTCATAATGTTTTTGGCCGATGCTTGTTTGGTTGCAGAGATCATTTTTGACATCGTCTGGCATCACAGCCATAACTGATAACTCGAGTTCGTCTCCTTCATACACAAATGGACTGGTGCCAGACTTGATGATGTTCTTCAGCTTGGAGACATTAGCTTCTTCTCTTTCTACAACAGTGGGAGACAAATCGTGGTGATGCTTCCGAGCAGCAGTCTCCACACCTGCAAGATTACGAATTTCTTGAGACAAACGGGTCAGCTCAGGTGTTATGAGGAACCATCTCGATCTTGCGGCATCATTCAGTGTAATACCGACAAGTCCTCCAGATACTTTCATCCATCTGTTTTCGTGTTCTATCCCATGATCTGGGCCGATGGCACAGAATGGTACTTTGCATCACTTTGGTCTCCTAATTCATAACTGGAACAAGGCATCGCAGCATCTTGAGTTTTTGGACGTCCTTTTGTTTTTAGATGGAGAGTGCTTTTTCCTGATCGCAACGCTTTTTCACACCTTTGCTTAGCAGCATCTCGATGTTGTATGTGACAAGCTTCAAGGTAGCAAATTCTGCGCCAGCACCTTTTGTTGGTCATAAGAGATGATGCGCTAGCTCCACGCAATGTTTCACTGATGATCGGATAGTTGCCATCTCCGTAAGTTGCTCGGGTATGCACAAAGTCCAAGAGTCGCTCAAAAGAACTAGCTGCTGGGGTTTTAACCAATGCTCCTCCTGACTTTTGGCACACAATACATAAACTTGACTCAGGATCTTCCGATTCTACTCTAGGGATTTTGGCTGGTTTTTCATGTCATGTTTATCGGTTCACCAGTTCACCAGTCACACCTTTGATCTGACAAGAGAAAAATGACATCGTATGTAATAATACATAATCATCACAAACAATTACTATCATAAAGCAGACTAAAATTCAGGCAACACATAATTGGTATTAAAACAGTATGATGTGTAAACTGATTTTCGCGTGCGCTCTTACGAGTTAGTTAAATTGAGCGAAACAAGCCATGACTTTGAGCTGACCCACTGACCTCAATTACGAAAGAAAAAAAATGCATCATGTCTCGTGTTGTTCCTAAGATGATATAGAACAAATATATCTATGATGCAAAAAATAAACAGATAATTCCCACGGAACCTTTTCTGGTGACATAACACCCTCTACTAATCTGCTTTTCTGAAAGAAATGGAGACACCGGACAGTTGAATTTTTTTTATAAAAAAAAAGTAAGTTCACTTAAGCTAGATTCCTGGCGCCTAGACAGGTTGGTAAGCTTGCAGCTGATTGGCTGCTCCGCTCTCTCGCAGACACTCTTGTCGGACCACATTTTGCATGCTCGAGTGAGACATGTTTCATTATTATATGCTATAGCCTCACCTCATATACGAGATAGCCAGTTAAGGTTGACACCATCAGATTCAGCAATGACTGTAGAATCAAGGTGTATTGTAAAAACTCGACAAAACAAATAAGAAAATGGTATTACGATGAGTTGAACCATGAAGATGTTAAAAAATGTTTATAACATGTTTTACTTATGCTCGCTATTTTCAATAGTTGTTGATTGACTGCAGGAATATATTATTACATTACGTAGGAAAATCACTCATGAACACGATAGTGTGATCAGAATGCAGTTAAGGCTCCACGTATTGAAAACACAGTTATTTATAGCAACATGTCACTCGCCGCAACCATCACAGCGCGCGTGTTTATGTTAAAAAATAAATAGTGTCGCGCGCGCCGTGATGGTTGCGGCGAGTAACATGTTGCTATAAATAACCCTGTGTTTTCAATATGTGGAATTTTATCTGCATTCTGATCACACTATCGTGTTCACGAGATTTTCTGCTTTTCTGCCAGCGTAGAGGAATAGTGCGCATAAGTAACGTGGAAGGAAATGCTAAGGTGATTCGATGCAAAAAGTAAGCATTTTCATTAGTGAAGCCAGGATTTCAACACAGCAGTAAATCAAGTTAAATCACTCAAAGTTCGCATTTGATCAACATGACCGGTTAGACGCCAGGGGCAGTATTGATAAAGACTCCTAGAAGTGAAATTCAACTTTTAAAGTGAGTTTCCTCCTAACTTTGCTGCTAACTTCTAGAAGTCGCGAGATTACTGCTAGGAGTCGCCAAGGTTTAGAGGTGGTTGCATGTGGAGCGGAAGGAAACTGACCATTTGGCATCTCATCTCGGCGGCCGAAGCTCCACCCCTTCGCCTGCCTAAGCCACGCCCCATGTAGACAAACCGAGTTTACTGCTAGGAGTAGCGACTTTACTGCTAGGAGTCGCCGAAAATGTAAAAGTCCTCGTGGGGTACTTTTACCGACTTAAAAGCTATTTTTTCGGATGTCTCATTCAATATCATGACGGTAATAACAGCTGACTGATGGCCCGCGCGCACTAATTATCGTGTCTGACGTGTTGTGCCAATAAAAATACGGACAAACAGCTGTACCAGGGGAGAGGCGCCTCTCCAAAACAAGCAATATAGCATTGAAGGCGATTATAGTAGGCTATCTATTAAGTAATGCACACTTTCCGTCATTATTTCCTACATAGCTCATTCACATAGGCATACTAAATATAATCACATAAAAAATATCTTCTACAGTAACTTCATACAGGTAGGAATCATTGTATTAAGGAATAAGTTTCGTATCTGTGGCTTGGAGGGACGGGTGCGTCGTCTGCCGCGCTCACCGTCACCCGCTTTTCCGCGAGCGTACACACCCGTCCCTCCAAGCCAACGATTCCTACCTGTATGAAGTTACTGTAGAAGATATTTTTGATGTGATTATGTATTGAATGACGTAGAAATACTGCATTATATTATAGGTAGCCTACTATATCATCCCTTATTGCTTGTTTTGAAAACCGCCGTTATTATCCCTTGAAAACTGGCATGATTATTATTGTACTTTGTTTCTTAGGTGATGTCATTGATTGTTAAAATAGTGCCGCCATTCAATTAAATTACGAATATTTTTTAATCAGGAAACTATAGTCCGTTCAGTTGAAGCTTGCACCTGGAGCCTAGCAAAGGTTTGTAAGCTGCTCTGTGATTGGCTGCCGCTCCTCTTACTCACTTATCATTGACACACTCTTTGATGCGACACACCTCTGTATTATTTGCTTTAACTCGTCCCATATGCAAGATCAGTCGTTTTGGTTGGTACCATTACACTCAGCAATGATTGTAGATCTCACATATGTTTGTCAATTCTCTGTAAACCAAAAATTAAAGAAATTACCGAGTGGTGAAGTGAAAGATGGAGTCATAAATGTTCATGGACCTGCTAAACTACAGTTCATGAAAATGGTAACATCTGATGGGGAAAGTTATCCTGAACACGATGGTGTTGTCATATTTTAGATAAAGTGGAAACGAAGGGAGTTCGGCAGCTTTTTATAACAAGATGTAGCTGTGTCTCGGCAGCGGGGCGCTCGGCGTAACGGCCGCGGCGTCGGGGTCACTGGTGAGGCAGCGGCAGGGAGACTGGTTCAGCGCATAAATCTTGTCATTAAATGGTGTATATCTCCCTTATTTTCCATTTTAACACAACTCTGATAGTGTCATCGTCTTCAGAAAACATTTTTCTATCACATGACATGGTTTATATTAACATAAGCTTTTTAATTCCATGACATAACTAACACAGAATGAAGAGTGGTATAAACATTTACAACCCAGTATTTCACTTTTACTCGCATTATCTCGTATGTTTTTAGTCAAATGCAAATGCCTTTCATAATGAACCTAATCTACTATCATTCTACTGTTCAGTGGTGAAAGTAACAAATAAGTACTATGCGAAATAAATCAACTACTGAGTATACAAGTAAAACTTTTAGTGTGGCAAGTCCAGCGTTCTTGGCTAGGCGAGAGGCAGCCTGCCTCATGCCGCTATCCAATCAGCGACCAGCATCTTCCTGGTGGGGCCTGATGGTCGGCCCAAGGCTTCTTCCAGGTGGGGCCTGATGGTCGGCCCAGCCCGTTCTGGCGCAGGCGAATGTTTATAGTGGCGCCATCTTGCATTGTGAAATAAAAGATAAAGATAACAGAATTATTCAATAAAATTAGTATAGATTTGGAAAAGCCTATTCACAGAATATTTTTGCATGTAATGTTTATATAAAAGGTGTGTGATAAAAGAGCGTATAGAAAAAAAAGAAAAGAAAAAAAGAGGCGATGAAAATGACAATATATGTAGCGAGGAAGGAGTATTTCTGGAAGAGGAATATAAAACCGGTCACTTTATAGAAAATGCTGTGCGTTTAGGTCTATATTTCCTCCTGCCTATGACTTGACCTCTTTCAAGAAGAATGTATCAAGACACCTCTCCACCCGAAATTGACCTCTCTTTTGGCTACTCTTTACTCTTTTCTTTTATGGGAGTGGCGATAGCGGTCTTTTTTTTCTGTGCTCTTTTTGTTGCCCTTGAGGCGAGTCCTTCGATGTAAAAAAATACATGTTAATATTAAAAAAATGAAATAAAATAAATAAACGCAGTGAAATCTAGGATGTGATAACATATCTCTTTTTTTGACGTCGGTGTTTTGTCTTATTGAGATTACTTATATTTTTTTGCATCATTTCAACATATACAGGTGACATAAAATTAACTGGCTTTTCAGGTCGAGTACTACAACACCGCAACGTGATCAAGATGTCGACTGTTTACCTTTCACGAGATTCGTCCTCGACGTGGTTTCTACTACGGGTCGTCAATACCAAGAGCAATTGGAAGCGTTACAAGATGAAGTAAAATTATGCATCGAACTGCTGGTGGAGAGAACTGCAAACATCTTGGTGAAGCTACACTCTAATTCTACTCTCTTGTCTGACTGGTGTCCGTGTGTGGATTAGTACCCAAAGATGAAGGAAAAATCTTGGGCACCAAATTCCAGTTTGAAACTAATAGTATTGAAACGGTAAAGGAAAAGTAGAAAAGTATTAGGAGTTAATTTGTGACTACGATTATTAATAGAAACTTTTAAAGATGCTAAAGCCTATACCCTGATTGTCATGCAAATTAACCCAGTAGCAGCGGGGATCATGTTTCTTAATGGTCCCTCTATGCGAGAAAAATGAGAAAAAATCACCCCTCACACAAACCATTGGGTAATATATATCAAAGCATTTGTGATCAATTTATGTATCATCTAATTTTGGGGGGGCTAAAATCATGGCACAAATTTGGCCCGTCGCTGCTACACGGTAAAGCCACAAATTTGGCCCGTCGCTGCTACACTGATTTAATTTTGCTCCTATTTTACCTTATTTTTGGAGTTTTCTATAAATTTATAAATGTTATGTACATGCCATATAAACATACAGGTTAGTGAACAATATATAAAACAATAAACATTCAGCAAAATTTGATTATATCATCCCATTAGTACATTATCAGTACTTCAGTTGAAAATACCTAATATTGTATCAGAAATAAACAGCTTCATAATTTCGTTAAAATATATAGTAATACAATATTATATCATTATTATTATTATTGTTATTATTATTATTATTATTATTATTATTATTATTATTATTATTATTATTATTATTATTATTATTATTATTATTATTATTATTATTATTATTATTATTATTATTATTATCATTATCATTATTATTATTATTATCATTATTATTATTACTATTATTATTTTCAGGAGCAGTAGTAGTAGTAGTAAAAGTAGTAGTAGTAGAAGTAGTAGAGATAGTAGTAGTAGTAATAGTAGTAGTAGTAGTAGTAGTAGTAGTAGTAGTAGTAGTAGTAGTACACAAAAGATCACAAAGGAAGAACAAACAACAGCAGACCTGCTGGTCCTTACGAGGCTGTTTGTGACAAGCTACACTAACTATCTAATCACAGGTGGAAGATGAAGGACAGCAAAGGCGAAGGTTCCTCCCCACCCCCCATCCCTCCAGCCAAAGCTGGCAGGAAAGGAAAAAGAACCATGCAGCATGGAAAAACTGCATGGAAATTATGTAGGGAAGATAAAAGAACTACCATTACTGCTACCACTAACCGGGCGATAAAAGCGGACAAGGACACCAGTATTCGAAAGAACTTAACGTTATTACGACAATGAGTAATATCTTAGTTGCTGGTTGGATTCAAAATAATTGTCTTATCTATTCTTGAAGGCCGTAACTGTTGTTCTATCAACGACATCACAGGGTAGAGAGTTCCAAACATTAACAACTCGATTGAAGAAGAAGTGTTTAGCTTTGTGTGACGAGAATCTTTTACCACTTATCTTCAAATTGTGATTTCTTCTTGTTCTATTTGATCGATCAATTGCAAAGTAATCTTCCGCATTAATATCACTGAATCCTTTAAACACTTTAAACACTTCTATTAGATCGCCTCGCATTCTTCGTTTTGATAGGCTGAATAAATTTACTTTTTAAGCCTTTGTTCATATGATAAATTTCTCAACCTAGGAATCATCTTTGTTACTCTTCGTTGAACCCGTTCCAACTTTTATGTCTTTTCTGTAATAGGGAGACCAAAACTGTACACATTACTCTAGACGGGGCGAACCAACGAATTATACAGTTTTAATATTACTTTTTTTCCGATTTATTATTAAAGACTCGTCTGATGAAGCCAACCAATTTGTTTGCAGTTTTAACTACCTCTGAACAATGTTGACCGTGCTTTAAATCGCTTGATATAGTCATTCCAAGATCCTTTTCTTTACTTACTGCAGAAAGTTGTTGGTCATTCATTACGTACTGAACGCGATTGTTATTTTTCCCGATGTGTAACACTTTACATTTGTCAACTTTAAATTTCATTTGCCATTGATTGGCCCAACGTGCAAGTCGATCTATATCTGATTGTAAAGCTTCTTCGTCGAGTGTCGCAGTTACTTTACTAGCAATTTTTGTGTCACCAGCAAATTTTGATATTTTGCAAGTGAGCCCATCATCGATATCATTGACATAAATAAAGAAGAGCATGGGGCCAAACACTGATCCTTGAGGTACGCCGCTTCTGACATCGAGCCAGTTAGATGTAACACCGTTTAGAACTACTCTCTGTTTCCGCTCAGAGAGCCAGTCCGCAAGCCAATTGTGAATGTTACCCGAGATACCGTGCGCCAATAGTTTGCTGAGCAATCGTTGGTAGGGGACCTTATCAAATGCCTTTTGAAAATCCAGATATATGATATTTACTGATCTGCTTTCATCGAACACCTCAAAAATATAATGAAAAAAATCAAGTAAGTTAGTTAAACACGAACGTTTACTACGTAAGCCATGTTGCGAATTATTTATTATATTATTTTCTTTGAAGAATTTCACCATATTGTCGCGAATGATAGTCTCCATTAACTTACAAACAATCGATGTCAGGCTAATTGGTTGATAGTTTCCTGGATAAGACTTGTCCCCCTTTTTGAAAAATGGTGTGACATTTGCAAGTTTCCAATCCGACGGAACTTTTCCAGCTGTTAAAGATTTATTGAATATGATGGAGAGCGGTTTACAAATTTGATGTTTGATTTCTTTTAAGACCCTAGGGGTAATTTTGTCTGAACCAGGAGCTTTGCTTACTTTAATCTTTTCAATTGTGCGTAAAATGTCACTTTCTACGATGAGCACGCCACTTAACATCTTTTCGGTCCTTCTAACCTCCGGCGGTTGAGGTGATAAACAATCTTCGTCGGTAAATACGGATGCGAAAAAGTTATTTAGGATTGTAGCCATTTAATTTTCATCGGTCGTGTGGTTACCATTATCATTAGCAAGCGGTCCGATACCACAAGTGAGTGACTTTTTATTATTTACATATCTAAAAAATTCTTTAGGATTAGATTTACTCGTTTCCGCTATATATTCTTCAAGATTTTTCTTGCTTCGTTTTATTAATTTCTTGTTTTCGCGGCAAATTCTGTCCAACTCTAGTTTGTCAGCCTCACTCTGAGTTGATTATTATGTATCTACTGTATACGCGTTTTTTGAAAGATAGGCCATTTTGATTTTCGTTATTCCACCATTTGGGTTTCTTCTTAAAAGCTGAACGTCTGTTACGATAGGGTACGCATATGTTTATGGCATTGTTCAATATTGTGGTGAAGGCCCCCCAAGATTTATCAATATCTGTTTCCGCCGAGATTTCAGTCCAGTCAGAATTATTTAGAATTGATCGGAGTCTTACGAAATTCGCTCTCTGATAATCAGGCACCTTTTCTTTATTAGGAGTTACTTTACTTTCTTTCATATTGATGCTGAATGTGATTGTTCGGTGATCGCTAGAACTAAAAATTGGACCAATATTTACTTCGTTAACTAGATCAGCTGTCGTTGAAATGATAAGGTCAAGTATATTATTTTCCCGAGTCGGTTCTTGAACGTAAATTTGTGTACAGGTCAAGCCCTGTATGACAGTTCAACAGCTCACCCCATCTTTCCACTGGCAAGTTAAAGTCCCCAACAATTACTGCCTCGCAACTGCTACTTGTTTCTAATAATAATTCACTTAATGCGTGGTCGATATCAAGAGTCTGCCCTGGCGGTCTGTAGGTAAGTCCATGTACTATTTTACGAGATTTATTTTTAATTTCAATGAAGACCGTGTCTACATTGGTTATAATATCTGTTTTCACGGATACTGGATGGAGAGAGTTGCAGATATAAAAGATAACGCCTCCACCCCGTCTGTTCTCTCTTTCATGACTAAAGATGGTATAACCCGGTAAACTATATTTCGCAATGAAATCTCTATTTGAAGTGTCTATCCAGGATTCTGTGACTCCGATGATGTGATAATGATTTGTAGCAGCGAGGACTTCTACGTCTTCAAATTTGTTACGTAGGCTACGAGCGTTTATATAGCACGCTTTAATGTGATTCGAGTCGGGGGTTTCGCGGGTTGAGTGCTCCCTTACGGTGGAGCTGCTGGTGTTCTCGCCTCCGCATTTTTTGGCTTTCGAAGAGCCATTTGGTCACAGAGCAGCCTCCCGAAACGGGCTGCTCCAACAGGGTTTAAGTGGATGCCATCAGCAAGGAACAAGTCTGAATCGTAGTAAAAACTGTTACACAAGTTAGCGAACTGGACTTTTTCTTGTGAGCAAAGGGACTGAAGTCTGTTGTTTGTGCTGAAGGCCTTACTGTAAAAGCTAGATTCGGCACCGACCCTCGGGAGGATTCCTGAGATTATGATGTTACTGGCATCCGTTTTACGTTTATACTGCTTGATCATACGGCGGTATTTCTCAAGCAGTTCCTCAGAACGGGTTGTCTTTACGTCATTTGTCCCCGCGTGAATGACAAAGAGGGTGTTTCGGTCGGCATTTCTCGTGACATCATAGCACACTGCGGTGATGTCGTCCAGTCTGGCACCTGGATAGCAGTAACGTTTTCTGCGGCCGTTTAATGAACGACCACAGAACTCAACCAGCTGGCCACGCACCATGGAGTCCCCAACTAGGCGAGTCTCAAACTCATCCTCCATGGTGTCTGCCAGCACCTGGAACCTATTGAAGGTAGTGGGGGTCAGTAAATCCTTGGTTGCCTGCTTCAGTTTGGCTTCATTCCTTACAGGTTGGAACCCGACATCCTGTGAAGCAGGAAGATAAGCTTAAGTGGGGCAGGCTGGAAGTTTTCCTGTGAGGCAGGCTAGGAATTAGCCTGTGAAGCAGGCTGGGGGCTAGCCTGTGAGGCAGGCTGGGGGTCAGCCTGTGAAGCAGGCTGGCGGTTGTCCTGTGAGGCAGGCTGGGGGTTAGCCTGTGAGGCAGGCTGGGGGTTAGCCTGTGAGGCAGGCTGGGGGTTAGCCTGTGAGGCAGGCTGGGAGTCAACCTGTGAGGCAGGTAACACGTCCTCCCGTGAAGCAGGAGGTTCGTCTGCAGAGGGCACAGTCTCGGTGGAGGGCCTCTCCACCATCGATAGTGGAGTCACTGCCACATTACTTGCAACAAATTCCTGAAGCGCTTCGAATTTCTTTTCAAGATCATTATGTTTGACTTTCCATTCAGTCACAGCCTTCTGAAGTTGTAATCTTTGAACGCAGAGGCGGCAAGTTCTACTCAGCTGGAAGTACTGAGCTGCAAATCGTCCGGGATGGACGTCACACCTAAGATTCGAAGGCATTGTTAGAAATTTAAACGAGTTAACAGTTTGGGCAAATATTAAAAGCGCTAACGAAATAACTTAAAGTGTGACCATAAATTGAATTAGATAAAAATTGTGCATGGAAATTAGATACTGCTGTGTTAGATGCCTCCAACACTGGGAGTTCGCTCCCACAGGGTCTTGAAAACGCCTCAAAGACCAATCGCTTGTCCTGAGCCTCGATCACGAGAGAGACTATCACAACCCAGCTATTGTCCACGAAGTTTTGTTCCATAGAACGGGGCCGGCGTAGTCACACAGAGCAGAGCTGGCAAGGGAGCAGAGGAACCAGCAATTCGTTCCCACTTTCCGAAACGTCTAACCCAACTCTGCGACCCTTTGCTGAAATATTCCTTGAGTATAAGAAAAACCCTTAGAAACTTCACCTAGAAGCCAGAACGTACAACCTTAAATGTCCCACGGAAGACATCTCTTTCAGGAGAAAACAAGAACCAGCTGTTATGCAGAATAGGGATGGGAGTACCGTCGATAGAGGGGAGGGACGAGGAGCTCACACCGACAACTGGTTCCCAGGGAGGCTTTTTAGTGTAGAGGTTGCCACACTCCTCTACACCGCAGGCCTAAATAATCAGGCACGGTCCAGCTGACCAGGACCCTGGAACTACAGCCATTGTCTCATAAAGAGATCCTCTGCCTGCAGTCCAATCCACCACTGCTGCTACCCAGAGGCTTCACCGTGACCCTGGCACGGGAGATAGATCAGCATTACATCTTGTCCAAGGGTGACCTGAGACTATGCAGGGCAGGGACGTCTAGTTCCCTGAGGTGAAAACACTTCACCCGCATACCGAGTAGTAGTAGAAGTAGTAGTAGTAATAGTAGTAGTAGTAGTAGTAGTAATAGTAGTAGTAGTAGTAGTAGTAGTAGTAGTAGTAGTAGTAGTAGTAGTAGTAGTAGTAGGTTAGCCTTGGTAGGGATAGGATGTGTGTGGGTCGGTGTTTATGTACTGTTTTTATCTGGTGCAAACACCTTGTGACTAAAAATAGACATAGTGATTAAGGAAGTGAATCTCAGTGCAGCAAGGGAAAGCTCGATGGACGTGTAGGTTTGTGTCTATAGTGTTGTGTGAATTAGAAATATCGTGAAACACACGGGCTGAGCAACTTCAGATGGCCTGGCGGGTGGCGACTGTCGCCGCACCGCCCTGACCTCTGATCGAGCTGTTAATGAGCTGGGACGGAGGGTTGCCAGCTACCCACAAGAAGAACGTGTGAAGCGACAAGGGTGTCAAGGCTCATTTCACACCTCCCAAACTGACGGTTCTGTAGCTATTTATAATATAATTATTGCATGTATTTAATGCAGATTAGGCTTGAAAGAGAGTGAAGAACCGGTGCTGGCAGTCGACCCGCAGACAGCTGCTTACGGTGGTGCGGTGTTGTTGTTGGTTATGGTCGAATCATTGTTATCAATATTTTTATTTCTAATTCATATACACACACACACACACAAACACAAATATATATATATATATATATATATATATATATATATATATATATATATATATATATATATATATATATATATATATATATATATATATCTCTCTCTCTCTCTCTCTCTCTCTCTCTCTCTCTCTCTCTCTCTCTCTCTCTCTCTCTCTCTCTCTCTCTCTCTCTCTCTCTCTCTCTCTCTCTCTCTCTCTCTCTCTCTCTCTATATATATATATATATATATATATATATATATATACCCCACTGATATGAGACATAAGTAACGTAAAAGGAAAGAAACAGGGGCCAGCTAACGCCTACTTTTTTGCATAAAATAACTGATATGAAACATAGTTAACATAACGGGAAAGGAAAACAGGAGCCCACAACGCCTTTGCAGCCTAAATTTTGTCATATGAATTAATTAATAATTTCATACACCTTGGAATACAACATTTTTAGTGACATTATTATTATTGTTATTCTTATCATTATCATTATTATTACTATACTATTCTTGTCGTTATTATTACCCATATTGCTTGTGTTCATATTATCACTGCTTTTATTACTACTGCTTGCAATATAATTAGCACTGTTGGGGGCGTTGGTGAAGTCTCTGGTGAGGCATTTTAGGTCATCTGGTTGCGTGTAGTTGAGCCACCATCGTGCCATCTCAGCGTGAAGGGAGGGCCAGTCGGCCTTCTCCACGAGCCACTTGCATGGCGGGGCCTCCCTGGGTGAGAGGGGAATGGTGAACAGTGTCAGCGTGGCGAAATGATCACTTGTTAGTGTGGAGGTCGCCCCGTCCGCCAAGGCAGTAGCTAGAGAATAGAGTCAGGTCCAGGATGTTGCCCTGGATGTGTGTTGGCTCTCCGTTGTTGAGAAGCTTGACCCCTACTAGCCCCTCAAGCAGGGTCGCGAGGTGTCGCCCCGCCCTGTTGGTTTCGCTTCTGGAGCTGAGGATGTGGTGGGCGTTAAAATCACCTCCCACTATAACGCTTTCCTCCTCTGCCAGAGAGAGGATCTCGGTGAGATCCAGGTCGCTTCTGGCGCTGCTGTAAACATTGTATATTGTCAGCTCTGTCACGTTGAGGTAGAGTTTGATAGCTTGGGTCTCGACACCCTCGCCGTAGTGGACCGGTCGTTCAATCGCTTTGTGGGGAATCGAGCTTCTGACCAAGATCAGACAACCCCTCCCTTCTGCCTTTTCCGTGATGGGGAGATGGTGATCGGTGAAGCCAGGGAAGCGAAGGCGGCACTGTCTCATTACGAGTGTTTCCTGTAGGATGCAGACGCTAATCTTGTCCTCGGTAAGAGCAGCCTGTGGTAGGGCCCTGTTGGCGTTGAGGCCTCTAATGTACCACTGAAGGAGCCTTAGAGCCGGGAAGTCTCGAGATTTATTATCACCTCCCTCCTCTCGGCGGCGACTGGCCCCGGTTGGTGCGTCCTCCTCGATGGGCTGAATGTATGGCTGATGCTCTCCGTCTCTAGGTGTTCTATTGCGCCCAGGTCCCTGTATGCCGTCAGGAATATGGTGTCGGTTGCCTCCGTCCTAGGCACTTGCAGGGCGTTGAGGAGGTTTTTGTCCATCTGCACAAGCACGTTCTTCATCCTGTAGGTCAGGCTCAGCGGTTCCCAAAGTGTGGTGCGCGCACCCCTGGGGGTGCGTGTGGAAAAAAAAATGTAATGGCGGATTTTATGTTTCATTAAAATTTGAAACACATCATCAATTGCCGTTGTTTTACAACTAATGTACGTGTATGTTGTACGCTTCAGCGGAGTTGTCTTGAAACTTACCCAGACCCTGAGCACATTCATCCACCCCCCTCATGTACATTTTCGTTCAGTTTCTATATATCTATATATCTATATATTTATATCTATCTATCTATCTATCTATCTATCTATCTTCCGTGCTGACACCCTGCCTGGTCAAACTTTTTCGCCTCTGCCTGTCAACATATACCTTTCCTTCCTGCTGGAAGTACGCCTTCATACAGCCTGTGTCTAAGAAGGGTGACCGTTCCAATCCCTCAAACTATCGTCTTATAGCTTTATTTTCTTGTCTATCTAAAGCTTTTGAATCCTTAACCGGAAGATTCAAAAGCACCTTTCCACTTCTGATCTTCTATCTGATCGTCAGTACACTCAGAAATGGAAGATATATAAAGTTTTTTTTTTTGCAATGCGAGGTGATATTTTTTTATACAAATACCCTTTTTCTACCTTAGCCTTCTGAAAAAGGGTATAAGTGAGTGCAATATATCCTTTTTAGGGGTAGAGAAAGGGTTTATTCGTTCCTAATAAGAAACTATTATAATCCAAATGGCAATTAAAGGGAAAACGTTTCTTTATTGTTCGGGGTATTTTTCTGAGTATAAAACAATATTATTAGGCTGGGTTCACACGAGACACTTTTAGTGGTCAGTGGCCGCCACAAAAAGTGGCCACCACAAAAAATGGTCGTCACGAAAAATGGTGGGTAGGTGCACCATGCACACGAGCCACTCGGTGGCGACCACTAATGAGGTCAGTACGTGGCGTTATGGATCTCGTAGAGGCAGCAACTGTCTGTGCTCTCTTGGCAAAAAGCGCTGAAGAAAGTACTGCCATGGTTTCACCTCATATATACTTCGCAACAGACTACTGCGTGTAGCATTCCACACATTATTTACAGAGCTAAAAGAACACGATAATTTTTTTACTACTTCAGGAGGTCACAGGATAGGTTTAATCATCTTATGACAATAATTGGTCCACGTATAACACGGCAGGACATCAACATGAAGATTTATGTCCCAGTAAAAGAGAGACTTGCGGTAATTTTAATATAAGACTGAACATGAAGAATATTAAGTCACATTTATTGACATAGTTCAGCAGTCTTTGCGGTTACCTAACATTTTTCCCTTTCTACTTCCGGGTAAATAAAACTACCACATTCAGTAATTAATCCATACCAGAATCAATTAATATGCAAAACTGTGAAACGAAATGAAACATTAGTTCTGAAAGCATATAAGAGCGTATCCATTATATCCTGAACACAAGTTATGCGTGAAGGTCATACTTATACATCATTATGACAGTTAAAATTCAGGTGTTCAAGTGTCAAGACAGAGGGAAAGCGGCGGGTGGCAGGGTGGTGGCCACCGATAGTGGCTCGTGTGCACGATGCCATTAGAAACAACGGTATCTATCGCTGGCCACTGTGGCCGCCACAGTGGCGTGGTCGGAAAATGGCTCCGCCGGCCACTACTCGCCACTGTTTTGTGGCGACCACAAAAAAGTGGCCCGTGTGCATGCACCCATAGAGATGTGTGTGTTCTATTTTGACCATTATTTTGTGGCGGCCACT